>NC_133654.1:262430468-262691243 GCF_009905375.1 Apium graveolens | reverse complement strand
TCCTCATTCGGGATGTGGGGTGAAATCTGGTGTGTGCTTTGGGTGCTCTGTCTCTGTAGTCAACGGGTGTCCTCGTTAGGAGACTTTGGAGTATCCTGCACTTTGCACCCAAAAGCTTGGGATCACTTGTCCTGCAATCTGGTAGGGGCTCCTTATCGAGGGACAAGGATGCGTCCAACATTTGGGGTGAACCACGGCTATACCTGCATCCGCGGACTAGAGAAACGGCTGGTAGCAGAGGGTTATCCTTGGCCAGGGAGATGCCTTATCTGTGAAGTCTTGAAGCTCCGGACGAGCCTTGGGCCTTTGTGGTTGGGCCTCATCGGCGGACATTCCTAAAGCTAGTAGAAGATAATTTCCAGTGGGTTTTCCTACTGGGCTTCGGTATAAGAAATCTAAGCTCATTAGGTTTCTTGTTCCCCAAGAACTACGTGGGCTTGATCCCCTACAAATAGGGGTACGTAGGAAAATTGTAAGGGGTCAAAAGCGAGAGCGCAAAGGAGCCCCACAAACCCCTAAGCAATCTCAGCTCCCAATAATCACCACCACCAAACACTGTTTATCTTTTCCAACGAATACTTTTCATCGGATCCACCGATTACTCTTCACGTTCTGACATAGAACTGTCATCACAGATCTTGTTTCCGGCTAACGAACCTCAGACTTTGTTGCTCCCAAATTCCTCCGTCAAAAAATTGGCGCTAGAAAGAGGGGCTAATCAAGATCTGCATCTAGGAGGAAAGATGTCCCAATATCGTCTGGAAGTTTTTATGATGGAAGCTCTGAAGAAGAATCTGATCACGGCTAGAACATGAACCTTACATTCCGCCGATGACATGATCGTCCCATTCCCGGATGTTGGGGACAGCCGCCTTGCTCATCAGCAACGCCGATTTGCTAGAACAACTATATCGCATGGGCGATATTTTGAAACGGTTTTTGACTCGAGTTTGAGCACCGTGGGAACGACGCAAGACCAGGAGGGGCCTGCCTCCGTCCGGTAAACTCATGCACCTGGAAAAGCACCTATGACTGATAAGGACGCCTCAGCCGGCCACGGCCACACTGGAGGGGGCGTGTGCCGATCACCCCACGGCGCCTGGACTATTCCAATGACACGTCACCAATCATCGAGCTGGTGGTAGAAGATGCTGATGGATGGGAAATTCTGCGGACGGATAACCAGGGAGCCACCCATCGGCACCGGTCTGGACGTAGTCTTGAGGAACGCCGAGAGGCGGAGTCAAATCCGGAGAATCAGCAATGGGGCTTCGCAGCTTTGAAAGATCGCTTGGGGATCCGCTTGGGAGATGATTATTTAAGAATGTTGTTGCTTGAATGGAAAAATGAAGCTGATCGTGGAGATGTGATGCCCCATGATATAACGCGTGTGCCCCTGAATTCCCAGGAAAATCGGGAGCGGCACCGCGATCATGAGAGAGCTCCTCCCCACAGATTGCTTGTACCGATATGGTCGTGGATATGGAAGCGACCGTTGGAGAAGGCCTCAATGGAGGGGAAGAGGTGGAGGCCAAAGTAGGTACTTAGATGGATATTGTCGCGACAATTACCGTGGCCACATTAATTCTCCGCTGGTATAATCGAGTAGATAGCGATAGCTATACGAAATATGATGATCTCAGAGATGTGGAAAATTATGACCGCGGGACGGCTCGAGGGCCGCAATCGGGGTCAAATAGAAAATCAGGAGGGAGATCAAGGTCGGAACCCCGAAGTAATTATGATACCCGAAGATGCCCAGAAACACGAACCAGCAGCAAGCCCCTCCAGGGGGAAACCAAGTAGAGGTACCTCCACTGCAACACAAGGTCCGCAGCCTCAAATGCAGACTATTCCAGGTGTGGGACTTTTAATGTGGGAGATCTAAAAAAGGCTACTTAACCATCTAGAAGCAGAGTGAGGGCCACAGCTGAAATCCCTTCCACATTCTCGATGGCGGTAAGAGAGGCACAATTACCGACCGGGTATCGCAACACTACTAGCGATCTCCGTTTCCATGGAAACTCAGATCTTGTGGAATTCGAGGGTCGTTTTAATATAGAGATGGATGTGTACTAAGTCCCAGACTTAGCTCGATGCCGGCTCTTGGCGGCAACCTTTAGAGAAAGCGCCCAACAGTGGTTTCAAAAGCTCGGACTAGAAGTGATCACTTCCTGGGATCAGATGAAAACTCTGTTCTTGACCAAGTTCTAAGTTGCAGTAAAATATGCACCCTTGTCACAACTTTTGCCAATGTTAGGCAAAGGGAAACTGAAAGCTTAACATCGTACGTCAAAAGGTTCAACGCTGAATCTATCAGTGTAAGGGGGGCATCAGACGAAGCCCTGAAAAGCTTCCTAATCGCAGGATTAAGGGTTGGTTTGGACTTAGCAAATGTCTTTGTTTTGGCAGAATTGTTTAAAGCCATAGAACAATCTCTGGCAGAGGTGCAACCGACTTCGCAGGCAAGTCAATAAAGCAAAGCAAGGAAGGGAGATAGGTCTCCAAGCCGAAGGTACAGAAGGGGCAGTCGGAGCCCCGACTGGGTGAATACCGTGAACACAGAAGGGGACGAAGCCCTCCCTCAAACTATGACTACAGAATAAGCCGGTACACGCCGTTGGTCACGTCTATCGAGCATATCTTCCGAGGTAAACAAAAATAGAGGGCTATTTAGAAAACCTGAAGCTTTATCATCATGGAAAAGCAAAGACAAGAAAAAGTATTGTGAATACCATGAATCATCTGGACATAACATGCATGAGTGTCAACAATTATCAGATGAGATCGAAGCGCTTATCAAAGAAGGATCCCATGGTGAATGGGTAGTCAAGGAAGTAAGGGAAGCACAAGGATGACATATCAAAGGAAGAAGAAAGGCGAGCCCCACAGGGGTCGAACAATGATACTCTGGAGGCAAATAAATTCGTCTGGGATGGCAGCATCCGAACAATCTACGGGGGAGATCCCGGGATGGAATGCAGTAACTGAGCCTTGGCAAGATATGCTAGGGAAGCTCGGTTCAGACCTCTCACGGACATTCATAGGGTGAAGACTCGACCGCCCAAAGTATTTAAGGGTGAGTCCATGGATATTACCTTCAGAGAAGCAGATGCTCGATGGGTGCATCACCCTCACAATGATGCGCTAGTTATTTCCATCTAGATTTGAACCAAAAACGTCCATAGGGCCTTCGTGGACAATGGAAGCTCGGCGAACATCCTCTACTACAGCACCTTTAGAAGATGGGGCTAACTGATCGGGATATGTCGGGGGAAGACTCGTGGGTCTATGGCTTCTCTGGCGTGGGAGTTAGAGTTATGGGATCAATTCGATTGCCAGGTACTTTAGGGGAAAGCCTGCTGTCCGTAACAAAATGCTTGAGTTTAAGGTCCTGAATCAGGAGTCGTCCCATAACGTGTTGCTGAGACAGCCTTTTCTTCGGGAGATGAGGGTTATTATTTCAATCCACCACCTTACCATCAAGTTTCCAACGCCAAATGGTGTGGGGAGTATAAAGGGCTCTTAGTATGACTCTCGGGAGTGCTACAGGCAAGCTATGAGAGGCTTTAGAAAAGACTCCCACACCAAAGATGCATCAGACGATGATCGAGAAAGAGCATTGAGCGACCGATCGAGGAAATCCAGGTTCATTATCATGTCGAACAAGAAGACGAGTGCTCCTCTGAACTTCCTCCAGCAATGTTGTTCTTGGAAGATACAATCAGAATTGAAATGTTGGAAGAAGAGGAATCCTCAAACACCGTAGTCCAAGCAGATTTCAATGGGGAATGACTAGAGGGAAGATTTGACGTCTTGCAAAGCCTCGGACAGGACGAGCATAAGGTAGATACCCCTCTCCCAGAGGGAGCGCCCTTCCCCACAAGAAATATCAAGGAAGTTGATGCCCCTGCGATGCAGGGCGCGGCTTCTAAAGAAGTCGATGCTCCTCCTAAAGGGGATGTGCCTTCTCTGCAGAACAATGAAAATCATAATTCACCCAACCTGGATCCACGGATACCAATGCCAACGGAGAAGGTGGGGCCAGCAGAAGATACAATTGAAATCCCCGTCGACAAAAAAGTTCCGAGTAAGGTTTTAAGGATTGGGTCTCAGTTGGTACCAACAGTGAAGGAAGGTCTCTCGGTCTTTCTCTTAGCGAACCTTGACGTATTTGCATGAAACCATTCTGATATGGTAGGAATTGACCCAGAGGTAATGTGCCACCGTTTGAATATCGATCCCAAGCATAAAGGAGTTCGATAAAAGCGCAGGGCCGTAAGCGGAGAGAGGGCTACGGCCTTAGCGGAAGAAGTGGATAGGCTCTTGGACGTTGGACTAATTCAGGAGTCCTTTTACCCGGAATGGTTGGCCAGTCCAGTGTTAGTGAAAAAACCCAACGGCAAATGGAGAACATGTGTAGATTTCACTGATCTGAATAAATTGTGCCCAAAAGATAGCTTTTCCTTGCAAAGAATTGATCAGTTGGTCGACGCCACGGCAGGACATGCCTTGCTCAGCTTCATGGATGCATACTCCAGGTATAATCAAATTCCCATGTATGGGCCTGACCAGGAGCACACCTCTTTTATTACTAACAGAGGACTTTTAGTTATATTGGAATGCCATTCGGTCTGATCAACGTCGGTGCCACTTATCAAAGATTGGTAAATAAAATATTTAAGGGGCAGATTGGAAAAACGGTAGAGGTATACGTGGATGATATGCTCGTAAAATCTAAGAAGGCAGAAGATCACATCGCCGACTTAGCTGAGATGTTCCAGATTCTGAGAAAGTTTCAGATGAGGCTAAACCCACAGAAGTGCGTATTCGGTGTGGAATCAGGAAAATTCTTGGGATTTATGGTTAACCACCGGGGAATTAAGGCAAACCTGACAAAAATCAAGGCTCTGTTGGACATGAAATCTCCTACCAGCGTCAAGCAAGTGCAGAGCCTGACAGGAAGAATTGCGGCCCTAAATCGATTTGTCTCAAAGTCGTCAGACAGGTGCAAAGAGTTTTTTAAAGCAATCAAATGAATGGGGAAGAATTTTGTATGGACCCCTGATTGTGAAGAAGCTTTCCTGAAAATTAAAGAGCAGTTGGGAAATCCTTGAATGTTGGCCAAGCCGGAAAATGGAGAGATACTGATTCTTTACTTGGCAGTGTCTTAATACTCTGTTAGCGCAGTGTTGGTGAAGGAGGAAGCAAGCCACTAGTGGCCCGTATACTATGTGAGCAAAAGGTTACTGGAGGCGGAAACCATATACCATCATGGAAAAATTGGTGTAGGCCCTTATTCTTGCAGCACGAAAGTTAAGACCATATTTTCAGGCTCACCGAATAGAAGTCCGCACTGCTTATCCGCTCTGGCATATTCTACACAAACCCGAATCGTCGGGAAGAATGTTAAAATGGGTAGTAGAGTTAGGACAATTCGATTTGGAATATTGTCCTCGTACGGCAATCAAGGGACAGACATTGGTTAATTTCATACTTGAGTTTGATTTTGAAGTAGATGATAAAGCCATAGTTTTGGCAGAACCTTCCTCGCAAAGAAATTCACCCGGTGATAAGAGGGAGGAACTCCCCCATCCTTGGTGGATCTTACATGTCGATGGGGCCGTAAACAGTAACGGATCAGGTGCAGGGATTGTCTTGATCATTCCGGAGGGGCACCGTTTGATGAGTGCTATCCATTTCAAATTTTACGTCACCAACAATGATGCTGAGTATGAAGCTTTGATCAACGGCCTGAAATTAGCTCTGGAGGTGGGGGTCGTGAATTTGATAGTTCGAAGTGACTCTGAGTTGGTTGTGAACCAAGTCAACGGAGGTTTCCAGGCCCGGGGACCACAGACGGAGTTGTACATGAGATATGCGCAACGCCTATTGGAAACATTTGGAAATGCCAGCCTAAAAAGTGTTCCGCGAGAAGAAAATAGTAATGCGGATGCCTTGGCCAAGATGGGATCCCAGATGGACAGCGTCCAACTTGGACAAATCCCTTTGGAAATCCAGGAAATCCTGAGTATTCCGGATGTAGAGGTGCTACAAACACAAGAAATTCCGCGAAAAAGCTGGATGACTCCCTTTCATAACTATATTCAAACAGGAGCTGTACCAGAAGACAAACTACAGGCTCGACGCCTTCGATACTAGGCTGCAAAGTATGTTGAGTATGACGGGGTATTATACAAGAGAGGATTTAACCAGCCACTGTTATGATGTGTAAATATAGAAGAGGGAAATTATATTCTCAGAGAAGTGCACGAAGGGATTTGTGGCAATCACTCGGGGGTGGTTCGCTGGCATTAAAAGTACTCAGACAAGGATACTACTGGCCGACTATGAAAGAAGATGCCTTCAAGTTTGTCCGGGCTTGTGATCGTTGCCAGCGATTCGCCAACTATTCCAACGCTCCGGCATCCACCATTACCTCAATAGCAAGTCCTTGGCCTTTTGCCATGTGGGGGATCGATCTCATTGGAGAGTTGCCCAAAGCGAAGGGGGATGTGAAATACGCCGTGGTAGCTGTGGACTACTTTACCAATTGGGCGGAGGCTATGCTACTGGCCACGATCACAACAAAGAAGATGAGGGACTTTGTTTTCAATTCTATAGTATGCAGGTTCGGTATCCCCTACAAACTCATCTCGGATAATGGGAAGCAGTTTGATAGTAAAGAGTTAAGGAAGCTTTGTGAGGACTTGAACATCAAAGAGGACTTTGCCGCAGTTTTTCATCCGCAAAGTAACGGTCAGACGGAGGCTATAAACAAAATCATAAAACAAACCTTGAAGGCAAAGTTGGAAGAAAAAAAAGGAGATTGGCCAGAGGAAATGCCCATGGTCCTCTGGTCTTACAATACAACTCCCAGATCAACTACAGGAGAAACCCCATTTCTGCTGACTTATGGGTATGAGGCCATGGTTCCCGTAGAGGTAGGAGCCGGATCCCTCCGGATAGACGTGTTTGTTGAGGAAGATGTAAAAGTTAACCAGAGGCTCCACTTGGATTTGTTAGACGAAGACCGAATAAACTCTCAATTAAAGCTTGATGCATATCAGCAGAGAATCGCAAGGCATTTTAATAAAAAAGGTAAAATCCGTGTCGTTCAAGGTTGGGGATCTTGTGTTGCGAAAGGTTATTCCTAACACTAAGGTAGCTCAGCACGGGGTGCTTGGAGCTAATTGCTTAGAAGATCTAGATGGTAAACCCATCCCTCGAGCATGGAATGCGGAACATTTATGGAAGTATTATCAGTAGGGTGTGGTTGTGTCCCCCTCATTTCCATGCTTAATTCCTATATAATAGACTAGTAGAAAATAAATTCCTCCTAGCCTAGGGGGTAGTACATATGACTACGAACCTTGGAACTAGCAGAAGGAAAAAAAATTTCAAATAATTTCCCCATAGAGCATAGTAGCCATGGGACTGGTGTAATTTGTGTGCTATAGTGCAATATCAATAAAAGAAAGAAGTTACTTCAAATTACTTTATTTGTTTGGCATAAAAAACTTTCATTTGAAGA
This sequence comes from Apium graveolens, assembly GCF_009905375.1. Lineage (NCBI taxonomy): Eukaryota > Viridiplantae > Streptophyta > Magnoliopsida > Apiales > Apiaceae > Apium > Apium graveolens. The sequence goes on along the minus strand of NC_133654.1, from coordinate 262,683,709 downwards.
AAACCAGAGGCGCGCCCTATCGAATAATTGTTATTTCAAAATCGAGATAACATAGTATGCATATATGAAAGGACACATCTAAAAAACTGATAATGACTAAAGGTTTATGAAAACATGATATAAGGGCGTGCCATCATGGAAGTATGCATCTCATGTTTTTGGAAGTATAAGATGGCCAAGAAAAAGTCAAAAATGCCTTAACAAATATTTATGCATATTGAAGAAAAGATGAAATTATATGAAACCATACGAAATATCATGGTGCAAAGGTGAAGTGTAGCAAAATAATAAGTCATACAACCTTGCATAGCATCAAAAGAGGGCTGGCTCCTCAGAAGTATTTGAAGCTTAAAGTATGAATATTGGATAAACATACATCAGGGCGCGCCCTGAGATTTCTCTGTTGGGGGAATGGTTTGAAGAGGAGCAGTAGGATCAGCTTCAGGCACGTCCTTGGGGGTTTCCTTTCTTGGTGCGCCCTCATCCTCTTCCTCTAATCCAAGCTCTACCCTTCTCGCCTTGATTTCAGCAGCATGCTCCTTCTTAAATTCTATCATCTCAGCAACTATTTCTTCCCCAAACTTTCCAAAATGCTTCATCAATCATTTCCCTCTTCTCATCAGGCAAACTCATGTTCTGTTGCTCCTCAAGATACTCAATCCTCAAGTTGGCTCCACCAAGCTCAGTGTGGAGAGAGGTAGCCTTTTTATTGGCAACCTCCAGCTGAGAAGTAAGATTAGCCACCTCATCCTTGAGAAAGGAGATTTCAGAGTCCTTGGCTTTGATGTCTTTGGCATGCAGAAAAGCTTTGTCTTTTAAGGTGTTTTTCAAGATGTTATTGTCGCCCTGCAGCCTCTCGAGGCACGCCTTCTCTTCAAGAAGCTTGTCCACCACCCGGGTGGAGTGGACGAATAATTGGCAGGATGCTTTGATGGAAGCACGGGTGGCCTAAAATTTAGGAACTCATAAGATTGTATTTCCATAAAGGGAAAGACGGCACGCCCTTTTCGTAGTTAGGACACACCCCATGGACTGAATGGTTGATTGGCCGTTGTGGTTGACCATGCCTTAAAGGCGCACCCTCAAGCATAGTGAGGAGGCGCGCCCAATTGTTTAAGAAAGGGTGAGGAATTCCTTCTTATGGTGAGCCTTAGGGCGCGCCCTAAGTTTGAGAGATGGCTTGGATGGGACTTCAACAGGATTACTTGGATAGGTTCTGTAAAAGATTCAAGGAAGATGGAGATTATTATTACTAAATTATTTGGTGCAGGTACTCTATTGAAGAACTCCTTCCTGTAGCACATCTACAGGAAAAGCGGTGTCCGTGGTCAGAGACCTCCAGGGGTATGCCTGGACTGAAGGCCTCCTCCTGTAGTCAATGGGTGTCCTCATTGGGCTTGTGGGGTGAAATCTGATGTGTGCTTTGGGAGCTCTCTCCCTGTAGTCAACGGGTGTCCTCGTTGGAAGACTTTGGAGTATCCTGCACTTTGCACCCAAAAGCTTGGGATCACTTGTCCCGCAATCTAGTAGGGGCTCCTTATCGGGGGACAAGGATGCGTCCAATATTTGGGGTGAACCACGGCTATACCTGCGTCCTCGGACTAGAGAAACAGCTCATAGCGGAGGGTTATCCTTGGCCAGGGAGATGCCTTATCCGTGAAGTCTCGAAGCCGCGGACATTCCTAAAGCTAGTAGAAGACGGTTTGCAGTGGGTTTCCTACTGGGCCTCGGGATAAGAAATCTTAGCCCATTAGGTTTCTTGTTCCCCAAGAACTACGTGGGCTTGATCCCCTATAAATAGGGGTACGTAGGCAAATTGTAAGGGATCAGAAGGGAGAGCGCAAAGGAGGCACCACTAATCCTATGCAATCTCAGCCCCCAATAATCACCACCACCAAACACTGTTTATCTTTTCCGATGAATACTGTTTATCGGATCCACCGATTACTGTTCACGTTTCCGACGAAGAATCGTCATCACAGATCTTGTTTCCGGCTACGAACCTACGACTTTGTTGCTCCCAAATTCCTCCATCAACACTAACTAATTATATTCATATTTATTTCAATTTAATTTCTTTAATCCTGGATCAATGGTTAAAACATTATTTATTAATAGTTAAAACGTATGTTGGCCTGGATAAAAGTATATAATAATGACTAAATAATCATCTTTTTTTTGTTTTATTAAAATAGTATGAAGAATCATCATAATTTAACAGTCAAGGTTCAGTTTGACTAGTACAGCTAACTAGTGTTTATTCCTCAATTGGAGTTTCAATATTTTTAAAAAATAATTTTCAACGATTCAACTGTATGGATGTCAAAAAATATATATATTAGTGATATAACCAAAGTTTCATATACAAATAATTTTATTTGGTTTGCCATTTTAACAGTCAGTCAAGCTTCAGTTTGACTAGTACAACTAAATACTATTTTATTCCTCAATTGGAGTTTTGATTTTTTTAAAAATATTTGTCAACGATCCAACCGTATGGATATCAATATATATATATATATATATATATATATATATATATTAGTGATATAACCAAAATTTCATATCCAAATAATTAATTTAGATTGTCATTTAAAAAGTTAAGCTTGAGTTTGACTTATACAACTAACTAGTGTTTAATCCTGAATTGGTATTTCGATTAACGATCCAACCGTATGGATGTTAAAAGAAATATATATTAGTTATATAACCAAAGTTTCATGGCATATTAACAGCAAGTTTAGTTTGACTTTTGTGTAAGTTTTGTAATTGGACTTTGGCGTTTGAAGAACCAATGGACTTGGTGCTTTTGGAACCAAGTTCTTGTAACATTTCTTGTAAACTGTATTATAAAAAACAATAATCGGAGTTAATTGGTAGAGATACCGGAGATAGATCAATCGGTAATTGGGATTAATTGTGATGTTTAATCGGAGATAAATTTTATAAAAAATTATATAGAAATTATTTTTAGTATAGAAATACTAGACTTGGATATCTGTTTAATAAAATTCATAAAAAATAAAAGTAAAGAAGAAAGAAAACTTACACATTTTTACTATAATGAAATGATGAGCACTTGCAAAATGAGGGCCAATTTTTATGACTGCATACCACCACAAAAGGTAATTAATTCATACAAATATATGTTGTACAACTTTTTTTTGGGAAGGATTAATTGAGTATGAAAAAGTCATATATTATTTTTACAAATAATCTAGTTGAACAAATATATGATATTAACTCGATTCACAATATTGAGTTTGAGCCATCGACCATAAATGCAATCCTATAAATACTTTTATGACCAAATCAAAATCTTGAAAATTCGGCAAATCTGATAGTTAAAACATGAAAACAAGCAAAAACACCTCAAATTCTTCCTCTAATTATTTCTGCTAAACTAAGAGGCTAAACAAACCAGAACTCTCTAAACAAAATCAAATATATTGGGAACAACTCACTAGTGAAAAGATTTCTTTAACAAAATGGACAATTTGAAAAAGACATTAAAAGACATAAATCCTTACCTTAGTAGGAATATTATTGAAAAATAAGAGCAAAACAAAGGAAAGTAATATATTTAGAGCTTTTCACCTTTGAAAGCCCATGAAAGCCTTGACATCTGAGTAAAGACTAAGAAAAAGATTATACAATAACTTACAAATTTGATTTCCGTATGTTGTACAACCTCAATATGATTTTTTAATATATTATTTTACCAGCAATTACATATTTTAATGATTCAGCCTGATTCTTATCCGTCTTAGCCGACATTTGAATGTTTTTTTGAGAAAAATGAATTTTTCAGCTTTTTTTTAATCAATACTATATCATAGCGTAAAACGATTAATTGGTGATTAATTTAAATTAATCACCGATTTTTTAAATAGCGATAACAAATATAGATTATTTTTCATGAACATCGGTTGACATGGATTCTACTGAATGGTTCGACAAGATCAGTCTTGACGCTCATCGTGTTATGTAATGTTTTTAAATATTACTTTATACATATAGGTGTATAGTATATACCTAGAAGCATATACTCATGAATACATTTAACAATATAAATATTCAATTTAAAAATATGTGATGTTCACATTAATTATCTAATAATTTTAAATAACACCACGACTACTATGTGTCCTCGTGCTCACATTTTACAAACTTAATTACCATTTGAACAAGTTGACGGACCAAGCTATCCATGACAATTTTGAACTTTACTTTTTATGCACTCCGTTCATCTCGACTTTATTACGATAGAACAATTTTCTTGAATTGAATATACATCATAATCTATAATTAAACCTTTTTATATTAAAGGAAATTTTATTTCATAAAGGTATGATCACTCAGCATTTTTTCTACTTTTACTTTGCGATCCCAGAAAATTTGGTTCGATCCTCTTATTTTGATTTTTTTAATCTTCAATATAATAAAATGAACAAGATCATGCTCATATCCTACGTGAGACCCTTAGTATTACTAATACCTAATACTCACACATTATGTGTATAATATTCACACATTATGTTTATGACTAAAAATAAATATATTTGAAAAAAATTATAATAAATTTCAGTAATCGACATATCAAATTGTTGACCATATTATATTTAGCAACCATTCTATGTCAAAAAGAAAAATGAAACCAACAAAGCAATATATCAACACTTATTTATATTATACATGTAATAATTAATGTATATATCTATATGGAAAGAGAATAATAGAGACAATGAACCCTTACTATAAAATCACTCAATCAATATCTTAATACATCTAAAACTATGTGTAAGATTTAATGTATGCATGCGTTTTGAATGCTTGAACAAAAATATTCTCTTGAAACTTCCTTAGAAATAAATTGCGCTCTCAAAATTTTAGATTCAAATTATTGATAACTACTGAAAATGACTTGTAGTAGTTAATAAACATTCTTAAAGAGAAAACATGACATACACTCCTTTAATGTATATTATGGAACATAGACCCCTTCTGTGACATCTCAAACTTGGTTAACACTAGCTCCTTTGAAAGGTTGCGATAAGGGAACCAATATTATTTGTTAGAATATAGCTTGAATCTATTTTTAGTGGCTTATTTGTTTTAAATAAATTTTTTAAAGATCCATCCGTATAGTGTTAAGATAAATCCATTTTAAAAATGTTAAAAAATAATTAAAAATATTCCACCTAAGAGGTGTAAAATATATTAATTTTAATCATATAAAAATTAACTATTTTTTTGCATTTTAAATTAAGTTAAAAATTGGCATCCTTTTTCTTCAAAAAAGTTATGTTAACTAACTATTGGCATTCGGTTCACTTGATAAGTTCGTCGGACAACTCTTATTTAGTTCGCTAATTACTAAACTTGAGCTTGAACATTAAAATATCAATAATATTACCGAATATTGTTCAGTTTGTTGGATTTTAGTTCATGTTCGTTAAGAGCTCGTCCAAGTTCGGGGGTTTACAGCTCTACAAGAAAGAGTTGTGGTCAAGTGGTTGTACATGAATAAATGAAATATTGATGGTTCTAGAAATAAATAGTATGCTCAATTTTTTTCGAGTGGACTAAAGCCTTTGCTTCGCCTGGTCTTCTTTATATGATAAAACTTTTACTTTGTATTTTTGGTCCACTTAAATTTAAGATTTTGATTTAAAATCTATGTCTAGCAAAGTGACAGTTTTGTAAAGTATGAGAAAAAGGGTAATTAAATTTGTATATGGAAGTAAGTCCATCTCGAACAATCTCCAAAAATGTTGGACATGATAAAATTGTCTAGTTGCTCAACTTGGTATTTGTTAAAAGTTTATCATGAGATGGCAATCTTGTTCTATATGGACCATCATTTGGTTGTATTGTTGAAGAGTTTAAAAAACAAGGATGAAAGTATTTGAGATCAAATTTATGTTATCCTCGTTAAAATGAGGTTAATGGGTGATCTACTTTCTTTATTTTTAATGAAAAGTAATAACCTATTTTAAAATTTATCAAAACAAATTTTTATTATGCAACAACAATACTAAAATAGTATTTATAATTACATTTATTTTTATATTTCTACATAGCATAATGTATGAAAAGAAATCATATTCAATAGAAAAATAATTTAACTTCATTTCCAATCACTTTCCATCCACTAAATTTTAGTAGTTCAAATAAGAATTATGTATATAATATTCAATATTAAGTTTTATTTTGATTACAAAATTTATTTACTTTACATAAAAAATTGTATAATTTAATTCACTGGAAATATATTTATTCTTTATCAATGATCCAAATATCTTTACAATTAGTTTTTAATGAATAAATACCTATTTATCAAATTCCTAAAAGCTCAAACCGGTTAAAAACTTCTCTTTTTTTATTGTAAGTAATCCGCAACCCTACTGTTAAGCGACAGCTATGGCTCAGGAGGCCTAATTAGAAAATTATGGATTCGAACCTTCTACTTTTCTCTTTGGCTCAATGCAAAGAATTTAAAATAAATAAATAAATATGTAACTTATAAGTTATTGTAAAGAATTAGAAAGTACAATAGTTTAGAGAAAACATAACATAATATTTAAACTAAAGTGAAAAGTGTTTTATTATAATCTTATAATTTTTTATATGTGTGTACACTAGTTTGATTAATTCAAAAGTTAGTGTTTAAATATATGCATTGAATACAACATAATTAAATAACATAAATATATGTGTAGAAATTTTATCAAAAAAAAATCAACTATGAGACAATGAAATATTTTTTCAAAGTGAAAGTCGTATATTATATTTAATAAATTTTATTGTAATACGATACTGACTTTAAATAATTTTTAATTAAATATTATTTTAACAATTCTTTTTTTATAAACTTTATCCTTGGTAAGGTGAAGCTGACGTTTCAATACTTTTTTAAAGTATCCGAGGAACACTCAAATCTCATCTATTGTATCCTTAAGGATTTCCTCATTAATTATTTCGATTTAAAAAAAACCTTCTGCAGTCCCTATATACCTTTATCCCCAGTAGTCTACCTATCTCTCTTTCCAGAGAAAAAAGAGGGAGAAACATGGAGGGATTACTCTCTGATGTTCCTCAACAACCAAATGGGAATGATGTGTATACTAGTGATGGATGGACTTTTAAAGATAATAAGTTACAGGAAAATACTATGGCAGAATTTGAAGACTATGGCTCAGCTGCATTTTTTCAAAGGGTGGCTGTTGTGATGCCATGGAAAACCATGGCATCCATTCAACTTCATCATGAGATTTTGATGGAGGAATTGAAGTGGATCAAGTCATCTAATGGTGAATTCGAAGATAATGTCATAGAGGAGGACGGTGATTTTGATGATATTGTTGTAGAGGATACCATGGGTGAGGAGGAAGTAATAGAACAATGGAAGAACACTGGTAACATTACAATCTTTAATAGTCACTCTTTAAAGTTTTTTTCCTTTAAACATATAATCATCTTGTTAACCTAAGTAAATTTGACAGGGCATTTATGAGGGGGTTAGAAGTATGCCGAAAAGGAGACTGGAAGAACATATCCCAGTTTTTCGTGTCTTCCAGGACTCCAACTCAGGTTGCAAGTCATGCTCAAAAATTCTTGAAGCGCATGCAGAAAACAGCTGCTGAGAAACATAGGACAACCATTAAAGACATTCAATGTTTTTGTTGCAACTGTTGCCCATGCAAGTTTGGGTCCTCGGTGTCTCTGGCCACATCCTTTCCTAAATAAATTGAGCAGCCTGTGGTTATGTATACCTACTTACTAACAATACTGGGTTGATGTACGTGGATGCCTCAACCTTTAAAGATACTACTGGTGTTGTTTCTGTCTTATTTAGTTTAACAATTCCATATTTCTGTTCAGATTCTCTGATTAGAATTTTGACTAATTAACCTCCCGGAGTGATATGAAGAATGCATAATGCATGGTACATAATATTTAATATTTAAAATGGATGTTTTAAATATATTTTTTTTATAAATTCCACCTCTAATATTGTGCTATCACTACAACAAAATAGGCCAATTACGACCGCCAACTTACGAAGGAAAAAAATGCGCGCCAAACTTACGACGGAAAAAGTAAAACGTCGTAATTATTTATGACGAAACACAAAACCGTCGTAAGTTTAGTATTTTATTAATAAAATTATTCACGGTATGATTAAACAAAAATGAAAATTATTTGAAATTGCGACGATCTAAACATTTCGTCGTAAGTTAATTATTTTTATTAAAATTTTAACTTGATATTGAAAAAAAAAATATTAATCAAAATTTGCAACGAAATATGTGCGATGGAAAAAATCGGATCGCCAAATTTACGACGGAAATTAAAATTCGTCGTAAGTTATCAAAGAGGGAAATTTAACCTTTTCCCCAAATTTCTGGCGGGGAAAATATTGAACATCCAATTTATGACGGAAATTAAAATTCGTCGTAAATTATTCAAGAGGGAAATTTAACTTTTTCCCCAAAATTTTGGTGGTAAATTTGACTTTCCTCAAATTTTTTGCAGATAATAATTTATGACGGGTTCTGTCGTAAATTGGCACATGATTTTTTATAATTTCAATTTTTAAGAAATATTATTTCATGATCCAACCATATTAATGTCAGCATTTATTTGTTTGGGTGACATTTCAAGAATTTCAGTAAAAAATTAAATATTTTGATAAAATAATTTAATATGAAACATTGATTATATCACTAATATATATATATATAATCTTCCATACGTTTGGATTGTTCAAAAATATTTTTAAAATAATCGTAACACCAATTTAGGAATAAACACTAGTTAATAGTACTAGTCCGACTGATGCTTCACTGGTAAATTGGCAAATCAGATAAATTATTTTGACATTTAATTTTTGTAATATCACAAATATATATCAATTGAAATCCATATAGTTGTATCGTTCAAAAATATTTTTAAAATAATCGAAACGACATTTTAGAATTAAACACTAATTAGCTGTACTAGTCAAACTAATGCTTGACTGTTAAAATGGCAAACCAACTAAAATTATTTTCATATGAAATTTTTGTTATATCACTAATAAATATCTATTGACATCCATACGGTTGGATCGTTCAAATATATTTTTAAAATAATCGAAACATCAACTCAGGATTAAATACTAGTTAGCTATACTAGTCAAACTCATGTTTCACTGTTAAAATGGCAAACTAAATAAAATTATTTTGATATGAAATTTTGGGTATATCACTAATATATATATCTATTTACATCCATACGGTCGGATCGTTCAAAAATATTTTTAAAATAATCGAAACACCAATTCAGGATTAAACACTAGTTAGATGTACTAGACAAACACATGTTTGACTGTTAAAATGGAAAACCAAATAAAATTATTTTCATATGAAATTTTGGGTATATCACTAATATATATATATATATATATATATATATATATATATATATATATGTATTTACATCCATACGGTTGGATCGTTGAAAAATATTTTTAAAATAATTGAAACACCAATTCGAGATTAAATACTAGTTAGTTGTACGAGTCAAACTCATGCTTGACTCTTAAAATGACAAACCAAATAAAATTATTTTGATATTAAATTTTGGGTGTATCACTAATATATATATATATATATATCTTTTCACATCCATATGGTTGGATCGTTGATTTTTTGTTTTTAGATAATTGAAACACCAATTCAGGATTAAACACTAGTTAGCTGTACTAGTCAAACTCATGTTTGACTGTTAAAATGACAAACCAAATAAAATTATTATGATATAAAATTTTGGGTATCTCACTTATATATATATATATATATATATATATATATATATATATATATATCTATTCACATCCATACGATTGGATCCTTGATTTTTTTTTAAATAATCGAAACACCAATTCAGGATTAAATACTAGTTAGGTATATTAGTCAAACTCATACTTGACTGTTAAAATAGCAAACCAAATAAAATTATTTTGATATGAAATTTTGGGTATATCACTAATATATATATATATATATATATATATTTACAACCATATGGTTGGATCGTTGAAAAATATATTTAAAATTATCGAAACAACAATTCAGGACTAAATACTAATTAGCTGTATTAGTCAAACTCATGTTTGACTATTAAAATGACAAACCAAGTAGAATTATTTTGATATCGAATTTTGGGTATATCACTAATATATATATCTAATTACATCCATATGGTTGGATCGTTGAAAAATATTTTTAAAATTATCACAACACCAATTCAGGATTAAACAGTAAATAGATGTACAAGTCAAACTGATGCTTGACCGTTAAAATGACAAACCAAATAAAAATATTTTGATACGAAATTTTGATTATATCACTAATATATATATATATATATATATATATATATATATATTGACATCCATACGGTTCGATCGTTGAAAAATATTTTTTTAAATAATCAAAACACAAATCGAGGATTAAACACTATTTAGTTGTACAAGTCAAACTAATGGAGCATGTTTTAAGATTTTATATATAACTGCCTGAAAAGTGTTATTAATCATTTATTTTTAAAATGTCCTCCTTTAATTACGGAAGATTAGTTATTTAAAATTTTAAAATTGTCTAAAGATGGCAAAACTTTTAAAATTTTGGTTTTGTTTTAACCTAATTTTAAAATATCTTTTATAGAGTTATAGTTAATCGATTAAGTAATCACCATGTTAAAATAATTTTCTTTTAAGGTCACAACATAATGGAAACATTATATTTTTGCCCTCAATAAAATAATATTTTCGTTACAACAATATTTTCCCCCTATCATTTTAAATACTTTTAAATGTTCTAAAAAGTTATGAATATATATGCCTACTAATATAATTATCATGAAATCATATAATTTAAATTTTAAATGAACAAAATTAAGAACTGAATTCAATTTTCTTTACAAAAAATTATAAAAAAAAATCTAGGCAATTCGTGGGGGTTTTAAGATAGTATATATAGAAAATAGGGGGAACAATGTGAAGTCGACCATATTGGAACAGAATAGAAAATAGGGTTGAGTAGAGCTTGAGACCTAATTTTAAAGTCTTTGGCCGCTGATTCAATCGCTTGCTGCTTGCAAAGTATATCGAAGATTCAACCGCTGTTATATATATCAAAGATTTAATCGATGTTAAGTCTAGTTCGATTTTCTTCTAAAGTATCAAAGATTCGAAGATCCAATAGGTAGTGGCGGACCCAGAAAGTTTTTTTAGGGGGGTCCGAAAAAATTTTAGTACCAAATTTTCAAATTTAAATTTTTAATTTAGTTAAATTTTGGATAAGTTAAAAAAAATGTTAACAAAAATTATTAAAATATAAGAATAATTTGTATGCATCACCTATTCACCATGATTTATATGTTAGGACTTAGTAGAATATAGTAAAAAAGAAGTGGCATGTATGTAAAACACAAAATGTGTAAGCAAAAGTAGAAGAAAACACAAATTTAGAAAGAAAAAGCAAAAATTTGTAAGCAAAATTAGAAGAAAACACAAATTTAGAAAGAAAAAGTAGAAGACAGGGTTCGAACACCGGTTAATTGGGAAAACTACATCACCATAAACCAGCTAGGCTACCAGCAGAAGTCAGTTTATAAGTATACTACATGAATGATATTTGAAAACTTAGGGGGGGCCAGGGACCCCTTTGGACCCCCCTTAGATCCGCCTCTGCCAACATGTATCATTGATTCATTTTTTCATTAAATAATCATTATTTTGTCTCTGTACTTTGTAGTTTGTTCAATTAGAGGCAAGTTTCTTTATTTATATACAGTAATTTGTAATTACTTAATTACTTAATTTGTCTCTGTACTTAATAGTTTATTATTGATGTTACTTAATTTGTCTGTGTACTTAATAGTTTATTGTTGATGTTACTTAATTTGTCTCTGTACTTAATAGTTTATTGTTAATGTTACTTAATTTGTCTCTATACTTAATAGTTTACTGTTGATGTTGAGAAGGGTTCTGATTCTGATTCAGATTCATATGGGTCTGATATTGAGAAAAAATCTAAAGCTATTGGCACCAAGAAGGCGATAGAAGAGCTACAGGAAAATGATGGAATGCTGATAAATATTAAGGAATAAGATGATGACAAATGCATTGGTGCTGATGGTTATTCACAAGTTTAATATCAAAGTATAAGTCCTAAATAGCAATCCTCAACAATAATTATATTTTCAGTTAGTATGGTTTTTACCTTCTAGTCGAATTTTGTTGATGTTTTCACTTGCTCAATAATGCAATTATACCTTATTATATAATTCTTTATTATGAAATATCTGGATATCGTATTCCAGTCCTTGGTTCTGTCTCAAATTCCATACAATTCCCTTTATGTCAATCCCCTCACTGACCTCAAACACACTCGCAGTTCGAGTGAAGGCTGTCATGGAAACCTCGATATCGTGCCTCTCGGAGTTCACATTCGTCGTAATTCTGACAACAAAGAGACTGTTGTCGTACTTAAAAAAGTTGAAAATGTAAAAAACGCTGATAAGGAAAATGCGGAACCGAATAGCGGTCCAGTAGCCGTGGCTAAAAAGGTGTCTACCGAGAAGTTTCATAAGAAGCCTAGAGCCTTGAAGCCAACTTCACTTCAACTGTGTATGCAAATGAATGAACCTGAATTTATACTTGGATCAGGAAGTATGGAGCCTGCTGATTCGGAGCACTCGAGTTCGTTGAAGATTTGGGATTATTCGGATTCTGAGTCTGCTCCGCCTTCTTCCTGGTCTACTATTCCCAATAGGTTTGTGAATTTTTTTGTATAAAATTATTGCTGAATTAATTAAATTTAATTTGTTGTTGAAATGTTAAGTACATTCAAATCTCGCCTAATTAATAATCGATAAATATACTAACACACCATAAATTAATTATTCTAACATAATTTTTTTGGTCATTTATATTTAACCTGGATAAATTAATAAAATTATCCGGTCTGATGCTATTTAAATTGATCATCTGTTCCTGTTTTGCAGGACATTGCTGTGCAGGCCTTTGCCAGTGGACATTGGGAGGTGCACTTGTGTGATTGTGAAAGAAAAATGTGTAGAAGGACTACATGGGGGCAGTTTGTACACCATTTACGCTAATGTAAGGTTTCCGTGTTTTACGACATTTCACTTTCTTCTTTTCTGCAAGTTTAACTCTTAAAATACTGTTAATCGTATTGGGATGTTATATAGTATTGAGGTTTCTTAATTGATTCTTCATGTTTAGTGTTGTCTTGGAGTAGGTTTTGCACTATGAATTACATTATAATAGGGTTATAGTGTTGGGTTGTAGTTGCTCTAATTTGTTACAAGTATTTACAACTAACCATTGACAATAATCAATATGTCATGTTGCATAATGTTTGTTTCGCGTTTAAAATATTTGATTCTTATAATAGTGTTAATTATATTGGGATGTTTGACTTAGTTTTTATATAATAATTAAGGTTTCTTAGTTGATGTTTCGTGTTTGTGACCTGGATTGTAATTTATCAAGCATTAGTAACAAATAACCATTGTCAGTATGCTATGCTGCATATGTTTGTTTTGCCATTTGAATATTTTGATTGTACCTCATAGTAGTTAGAATTGTCTTGCAACACAGCTTAGTTTGAGAATTCATTCTCATTCCAACTTTGCTTTCATTCCCAAACACTTCACTAAATTCATGGATGTTTCGCTAAACAATCGCTATTTTATGATTTGTACTCATTTGATCATACTTGTGCTAATACCTTGAACAAGTATATTTCAAGGAGATTATAAAAATACTGCCTTATTACTAGGCATTGTGATCTCATAGATAGGAACCGAGAAACGGTTATAATTTGGCCCACATGTTGATATTGGAAATTAGAGCAAAGAAGTTCACAGTCTGCTGATTATAATCACGTGAGATAAACGTGACCTTAGTGAAATTTGTTTGATATGTCCTGTGATTTGATTCAGTTCACAGTAGTTATTCTATTTAATCAACCATTTATATGTTGTTTGGGAGCATTTAGAATTACATGTACTCTATCATAATCCTTGAAAAGGTTAGTATTTGACTATTTAATGGATTATCTCAGGAAGGTCATGGAAGATAATCAAAAACTTGCAATGGCTCCCCACAAGAGGCATATTGGAAGATCTGAGTTTATATTTGCTCAATCAACAAAGGGGATTTTATGTCCTGGTGATGATAGTTTTGTGGGAAGTGTCACTTCCAACCTCATAGGTTCCAAGTACAATATATGGGATCAGGTTCGATGTCCATTTTAGTACTATATTGTTGAAGAGCTGGTTGATTGAAAATCATGGGTTCCAGCCACATGCCGTGTCAGAGCTCAATGAAAAGAGTTTCTGGAAGATGTTGGATGCTGAAAGAAATGTAGGAAGATTGAGAAAGAGGTTAAGGAAGCCGAGCAAGCCCATCTTGAGACCTCTTATGCAGAAGTAGACATGTCAGTAGATTAATTTCTATGTAGGTTTTCTCGCTAAATCATATGAGTCACGTCTCTACTTTTATCATTTACTATTTGTCCAATGTTTGTAATTCTAGCACATTTTTGGCTATGGTTGCTTAGTTACTTACCGGAAATGAAATTAGTCTTTGCCAGGGAGTTTTTGTTGACTTTGTGATTGCATTAGACTTTCACATGTTTAGAATTTAAATTGGAAGCCGAACATGGCTGGAAACTGAAAAATCAGAATTTGGCTATTCTGGAAATACAATCTTACGACGGTTGTTTATCACATATTTCGTCGTAAGTTACTAATTTACGACGTATAGTTGTGTCGTAAATTTGTGTTTTATTTTATCAAAGATGGATCTCGTAAGAAAATATACGACATTTTTTCCGTCGTAAGTAACTAACATACGACATTATTATTCGTCGTATGTTGATAACTTACGACGGAATATTCCGTCGTAAGTAGATTTATTATTTTATTGAGAATGAGGGCCCCTACTTCCTAACTTCCGACGCAATTTTATTTTGTGACGAAAAATTGAACTTACTACTCAAGCAAAAACGACGATTTTTTCCAGTCATAAATGCCTCAATTATGTCGATTTTAGTTCAAAAAAACCGTCGTAAATGGACTTATTTCTTGTAGTGTATTAACACCAAAAATTAAGGTTAAATACAGGAAAATAAGACCTAATATTTTAGTCGGATATATATTTTAGGCGGGTGTTTTAAATTTTTTCAATAATTTAATTTTTTGGTAGGATTTTTTAATGTTAAACTAAATATTAAATTTGATCCCATTCTGTCAAATTTATTCAGTCATATTTAAGTGGTTGTATTTATCCGTGGTCGAATTTAGCATAAAAATGACCGAACTCCTAAGTTCAACTCCCTTAAAATTGAGCGTTTCAAAATTTGTTGAATTTAGCCTTGTTTCTTGTAGTGGTTGTTCCAATAATTTTTTGAAAGTAATGTTTAATTTTTAAAAATGGATACAGTAAAAATTATTAGTTATAAGCTAAAATATGCAGAAAAATAGAACAGTTGTTTTACTAATATGGAATACTTACTTTCTCATTATTGCATTCTACGGAAATAACAAAACATTTAAACTACTACTAACCATGCTCCTACAAATCAGGTGCATGATCCTACAAAGACTCCACTAGTTTCCTAAGAATTGATAACTACTTAGACTGAATCAAACTTGTCAACGTAAACATGTGTAGCCGACTTATTCGAACTGGACTTAAACAAAATAGCCCACAAGGCATGTTTAGATTATTAAGTCCCAACAAACTCCCCCTTAATCTAAACATCTGCAAGACTTCTGACACCCAACAAGTTCCTCATCCTTTCGAATTCTGTTGGTGCTAATGCCTTCGTCATTTTATGTGCTCGCTGTTCTTGAGTGTTCATGTACTTGATAACCATCAAACCCTTCTCCACGCAGTCACGGATAAAATGATACCTCAAGGCTATCTGCTTGCTTCTCCCATGGAAAGTTGGATTCTTGGCAAGGTCTATAGCTGATCTGTTGTCTATGTACAACGTGACTGGTCCTGTTTTCAGTGCTCATACATATTTTAGAACTTGTTGCAACCAAATTGCTTGGCACGCTGCAGCTATGGCGGCCATCAGTTCGGCCTCACATAAAGATAATGCTACACAACGCTGCTTCTGAGACACCCAAGTAATCAGGTTTTCATTAAGGTAGAAAAGCATTCCCCGCGTGCTCTTTCGGTCATCGATACTCCCGGCTAAATCACTATCTGAAAAACCGGATCAAATATAATTCCCACAACCCTTGGAATAAATAAAACAGTAATGCGTTGTTCCTTTGATATACCTGCAGATTCTTTTTACTGCAGCCATATGTAATTCAGTTGGCCTTTCCGTGTCATCTCCTTACTATACCTACAGAGTATGCTATATCAGGCCTCATGTGTACTAAATAATGGAGACCACCAATGATGTTTGTGAAATGCGTAGGATTAACTGCCTTTCCCATATGTCCTGCATGAATATTCATGCATGAATATTCAGTTTGTACTCCATTGGATACTTAACTGCTCTACACTCTGTATTGCCAACTCGTTCCAGGACCTTCGTGGCATACTGGGCTTGACAAATTTCTATAAATCCCTTCTTCTACACAACTTCCAGGCCTAAATAATACGATATTTTACCCAAATCAGATATGTCAAATTCACGATTTATCCCTCCTTTAATCGATTTGAAGATATTGTCAAAGAGGAGAAATGCTGATTTCTGAGATTTCGTCATAGAGGATTCCGTGAGGACGAGATTGTTAAGCGCAAACTGGCATGTCAAAGGAAAGTTATGCAAGATCGTCCAATCACATACATATCTTAACAAACCAATGTTTAATACACAATCTGAGTGTAGTTCTTTGTACTAGGGACAGATCACCATATAGGATATAGCGTATGCAATATTTAAACACAGTAAGCTGAACACGATATGTTTTGCATGGAAAATCTGCAAATCGGGTTAACTAGATAAAGATACAAAAAGCAATATTTAAAGGGATAGAAAGCAACTACTAAGCTATAAACCAGGGAATAACAAATCCTAGTTTATCTCCAATCTAATCTCCTAAACTCACGCAACTGACATCAACTAAGTCTAAGCTGTTAACGTAATACATGGACAGCTAGTTATTCAGAAAACAAAATAAACAAATAACTAAAATATGTTTAGATTAAAATTAATCCCAACATACTCCCCCTGAATCTAAACATCATTTAGTTTCTTGACACCCAGCAAATCTCTCATTTTCTCAAACTTTGCAGCTGCCAATGCCTTTGTCAGGATGTCCGCACGTTGTTCATGTGTGCTGACATGTCTTATGATGATCAAGCCCTTTTCGACGCAGTCACGAATGAAATGGTATCTCAAGTCGATGTGTTTACTTCTCCCGTGGAACACTGGATTCTTAGCAAGGTCTACAGCTGACCTGTTGTCGACATAGAGAATGACTGGACCTAGTTCCACATCTGCAATACAGCTCAGTACTCGTTGAAGCCAAATGGCCTGGCACGCAGCAGCAGTAGCGGCCATAAATTCTGCTTCACAGGAGGACAAGGTGACGCATCGCTGCTTCTGAGACACCCAAGTAACTAGATTCTCGTCAAGATAGAAGGCCATACCTCCTGTGCTTTTCCTGTCGTCCAAGCTCCCTGCCAAATCACTGTCTGAAAAACCTTTTAAAATATAATTTCCATGGCCTTTCGTATATAGCAGTCCATAGTGTATCGTCCCTTTGACATAACGACAAATTCGTTTTACCGCATTTAAGTGCAACTCGGTTGGTCTCTCCATATATCGGCTGACTATACCAACTGCAAAAGCGATGTCTGGGCATGTGTGCACTAGATATCACAATCCGCCAACTATACTCTTAAAATGAGTGGAATTCACAGCTTGTCCTTCCTTGTCAGCATGTATCTGCAGGCTGTGATCCATAGGAAATTTGACTGCATTACATTCGGCCAATCCTGCCTTCCCGAGAACTTTCTTGGCGTAGCTGGACTGCTTGACTTCGATGAACCCACGGTTTTGAGACACCTCCAAACCCAGATAGTAAGCTAGTTTTCCGAGGTCGGACATGTCAAATTCCCTTCTCATATCCCCCTTGAATTTTGCAATGTCCGACGCGTTTGTACCTGTGATGATCAAGTCATCAACATAAACTCCAACAATTAACGAATCTGCTCCAGATTTTTTAGTGTAAACAGCTTGTTCGAAGGGACATTTGAGGAAACCCAGTTGTAAGAGGTACTGATTTAGTCATGAGTACCAGGCCCGGGGGGCTTGGCATAGCCCATACAGGGCTTTAAGAAGTCTATATACTTTGTCTGTTTGCCCTTCCTTAATAAAACCTTTAGGTTGTCGTACATAAACCTCTTCAAGTAGGATGCCATTTAGAAACGCAGACTTGACGTCAAGGTGATGTACCTCCCAGTCGTGTTTTGCTGCTAGAGCCAAAAGTAGACGGACTGTTTCCAGCCTCGTCACAGGGGCAAAAACCTCATCGTAATCCACACCATGTTTCTGAACGTATCCTTTTGCTACGAGTCGGGCTTTGTGCTTTGTCACCTCACCGTTCTGATCCTTTTTTACTTTGAAAATCCACTTAAGATCAATAGCCTTGTGTCCTTTAGGAAGTGTAATCAGTTCCCATGTTTTCTTTTTTTCGATGGAGGACATTTCTTTTTCCATGGCTTCTTTCCATACTTCGTCTGTAATTGCTTGTTCAAAACACACTGGCTCATCAATTCCCATCAAGAATAATTCCTCCTCGAGTTCAATCTCTGCAGAATCTGCATATACATCAGCCAGAGAGCGAAAACGGAATGGCTGTTCACTGAGTTTGCTGGCATCACTAGGCTGCGTGAGTGGACTGCTGAGAGTTGCAGTAATATTGTTCTGAGGAACTGCAGGTGTAGTCGGTTCCTCTGTGACTTCCTGTGTTGGATCATCAAATAAATTATCATTGTAGCCTGCAACTGTTAGCTGTTCAGATGAGTCTCTGGCAGTGTCTGCATTCCTTGTCCAATCCCAGCCTTTCTTTTCATCAAAAACGATGTCTCTACTGATGTGTACAGTTCCAGAGTTTGGGTCGAATAGTCTGTATGCTTTTGTTCCTGGTTCTCGACCAAGATGGACCAATTCTTTGCTTCTTGTATCGAGCTTTTTAGTGTACGGAGCAGGTATCTTCATGTATGCCAGGCAGCCAAATATTTTCTAAATGTGCCATACTTGGTTTTATCTCGAACCATGCCTCATGAGGTGTGATTTCGGACAGAGATCTAGTTGGCAATTTATTAAGAACATAAACAGCATACCGAACAGCTTCCCCCCAATATTGTGTTGGCATGTTTCTTTCATTCAACATACTTCTTGCCATGGCAATCACCGTGCGATTACGGCGCTCTACTACACCGTTTTGTTGAGGTGTATAGGGCGCTGTAAAATGCCTTAGAATACCCTGTTCCTCACAGAAAAATTGGAAATCTTTGGAGCAGAATTCACCCCCATGATCTGTTCGCAGGACTTGTATACCCTGTTTTTCACCATTCTCAACAAGCAGTTTAAATTTCTTAAAATATGTTAAGGCCTCATCTTTTGTTTTGAGCATATAGACCCACATCATACGGGTATGATCATCTACCAACAACATAAAATAACGATTTCCTGCCGGAGTGGGGGGAGACAGTGGTCCACAAAGGTCTAAATGAATCAGTTCTAATTTAGTTTTTGCAAAGAAATTTGCTTGAGATGGAAAAGGCTTACGTGACTGTTTCGACATGAGGCATCCACTGCAGATTTCTCCAGGGTGTTTGATAGAGGGCAGGCCATGTGCCATCCGGTTCTTTGCCATTAAGTGCAGAGCTTTGAAATTAACATGACCGAGACGTTGATGCCACAACCAAGCTTTCTCTTCGTCTTTCGTTAATAGGCAGGTCTGTTGTGCTTCCTCGATGTATATTTTGTACAGCCTGTTCCTAGATCTTTAAACCTGCATAAGTAATCGACCACAACTTTCATATACCCAGAGATGATTACCATCCAGAACGACTCTGTTTCCTTCCTCTGAAAGTTGTCCCAAACTAATAATGTTACTTCGCAGGTTAGGAATGTAGTAGACACCGTTCAGAACTCTGGTTTCTCCATTCTTACATGCTATTCTGATAAACCCTTTCCCCTCTATTTTTACCATTGACCCGTCTCCAAATTTTACCTCACCTCTTGCTGTCCTGTCCAGCTTCTCAAATTTGTCTCGTCTTCCAGTCATATGATTACTGGCACCATTATCAAGGTACCAGGTGTGTTCTTCAGTCTCTTTATCATTTGTTGCTCCTTTGTCTTCAGTAAAAGCAATTTCTCCATTTATTTTATTCTCACAAAATACCATCAACAACGCAGGTTCGCTGTCATGTACCTGCGTTAGGTTCGTTTCGCCCCTTTGTTGTTTGTTTCGCCCAGTTTTGCGACACTCAGCTGCAAAGTGCCCGTAGCCACCACAACCAAAACATTTTACCTGGCTTCTATCTCGAACAAATCGGTTGTTTCTCCATTTATTTTATTCTCACAAAATACCATCAACAACAGAGGTTCGCTGTCATGTACCTGCGTTAGGTTCGCTTCGCCCCTTTGTTGTTTGTTTCGCCCAGTTTTGTGACACTCAGCTGCAAAGTGCCCGTAGCCACCACAACCAAAACATTTTACCTGGCTTCTATCTCGAACAAATCGGTTGTCTCTTGTCCTGCTTTCTCCTCCTCTATGTGAGACATTTTTGCCCGATCTCCTCAACCACTCTTCTCTAGTAAGTAACAACTTGCCTTCAGCGTTTTCCTTTCTTTGCCACTCTTCCTCAGTCAACAATAGCTGTTGTCCCTCGTTACTTTCTGCAGGCCCTTTCAGTCGCTCTTCATGGGCCCGAAGAGATCCAACCACTTCCTTCACTGACATTGTATCCAAGTTCCCAAATTGCTCTATGGCTGAGGCTATTTGTAAGAACTTGGTTGGAACAGCCCTTAATAGTTTCTTGACGATATATTCCTCTCTGATTGCTTCTCCTTAGCTTTCTTCACCTTATCCGCTCCCAAACATATTGTTTTGATCGACTCCCAAGCTTCCTTTGAGGTTTTCTTTTCTGCAACTGCCAGTAATATGTCGTCTGGAATCCCTTGATAAATCATGGCTAGCGCTCGTTTGTCTGTCTTTTCCTCAGGTACCGTCTTTGGATCCTTGAGTTCGATTGATTCCCAAACTGCATGCGCCTACATAAGTACTTTCATCTTTATGGCCCAGGTGGTGTAGTTTAATTTTGTAAGCATTGGAATACTCAGCCCGATGGAGCCTTCTCTGGTCTTGTTAGCCTCCATCTGTGTGACCTCAATATGTGGTGAATGCCGCTCTGATACCAGATATAGGATATAGCGTATGCAATATTTAAACACAGTAAGCTGAACAAAATATGTTTTGCATGGAAAATCTGCAAATCGGGTTAACTAGATAAAGATACAGAAAGCAATATTTAAAGGAACAGAAAGCAACTACTAAGCTATAAACCAGGGAATAACAAATCCTAGTTTATCTCCAATCTAATCTCCTAAACTCACGCAGCTGACAGCAACTAAGTCTAAGCTGTTAACGTAATACATGGACAGCTAGTTATTCAGAAAACAAAATAAACAAATAACTAAAATATGTTTAGATTAAAATTAATCCCAACACACCACTAGCACATATAGGTTTCTAGTTTTCATAAAGTTCTTTAATAAAAAATTATTTAGTAATCTATCGATAAATAATAACACCATGCAACCAAATTTTTTTCATTGAGTTTTTAAGTAATTTTTATTGTATATCACTTTTTAAATTTTTTTAAAATATTTTGTATAGATACTTTGTTTTGACAAAATTGTCTAGATACTTAGATAAATTAACTTTCAAAATTTTCATTTTAAATAGTGACAAAACTTAATTTGACTTTTTGAAAAATAACATATGTAACTATGTGATCAATGTTACGTTAATACTTGCATAAGTGGAGAACATAAGGGAAAGAATTCCTTCCATAAATACTAGCTCAAATTCTACAAAAAGAAAATCAAACTCAATAGTTTTAATAGTTTGCAAAAATTTAGAGGAGTACACATTAGTTTGAGGTTATTTATTACTTAAAGTATATCAATATAATATATATTTTACCTATAAGATAGTTCTTTGCAGTTCATACTAGACCTTCAACCATAATCAAAATATTACAAAATTTATCTATAATAATGTTAAGTATATTCTATTAATATCTCTATTTAATTGAAAGTAATGAAAATTATTTTTGTTCAATATGTAAAACAAGTTTAAACTCAACATATATGTTGGGCAATTTAACATATTTGTGTATAAAAATATAGTTGAATCACTACAAGGAAGATATTCTAGATAGTTAGACCCATTTAATACGCTAATTTTACTTTGAACATGGGCTCAAAATCCCAAAAGGATATCTTGTAAATATCTTATATTAAATTTAGCTCACTTGAAACTCTTGTAAATACTAAACAATTACCGTATTACCTTATTTGTAGAAGAATGTGTAGAAAAATTGGAAAGTGACTTGACCTTATAAAGATTAATCATTGAATTGGGAAATAATTGGAATGATTAATCAGTAGAAAATTTGAAATAATTTAATATTGATATATATGTATATGTACGTCAATATAAATATCAAAATCAAAATGAGAAAATAGTATATAGACAAGTATTAACTCAATGAATTTAATGATATTTTTAATATAGATTCAATTACCTAACTTTCAACCACAATAGTCAATAATATGATTTACCCAAGTTGAAGATAAAAGATAGAGAAATGGGGTCGTATATCCCAAATCCTAATGCACAAGTTGTAAACTTCACCCTCTAATTTTTAATTTAATTTCGCCATTGCCAGCTTACTCTCTCATATGTCATCAAGTTTCTACACATAGGTTCTCCTTTAAGTTTCCAATTCTCTCTCTCATAGATATTGTAAAAAAGGATTCCCATATCAACTGATGTTATATCATGAAATTTAATCTACTTGAACTAATTTGAGAATACTTAATTACCCAATTTCACTTGTTTGCTCGTGTTTTTACAAATTTTCTATAAAATCGTATGTTTGGAATAATAAAAAAGAGTGAGAACCTTGTTTTATGATATGATTTAACAAAGAGAATTTTCAATATTTTTAACAAAATAACGAGATTTATAGAACATGATTCGTAAAATAGTATGTTTCGTAATGGGCGTGGAAGGATTCGATCCTCCCTAAATCGTGGTTTAACTCTGATACCATGTTGAGTAAAAAAAGGAGGTAGTGCGATGTCTGAATAAAAATTATACTCTTTAGGATACATGATATGCATTCTATAATATTGAATACATATATTTAGAGACAGTTAATAAGATAATAATTCTTATAAAAAATATAGTAATCACTTTTCATATAAATTTTATCTCAAAGCTCCGATGCTTAATTATTTATAATTTCCTAAAAAGACTTGTATCTGGTCTATTCATATCTATATTCCTTATTAATTCATTTGGTTGAGAAAAAAAAACTAGGTGTTGTATCACGAAGTAATGTCACACATTTATCCCTCATAGTGCACTCTAAAAGTACCGACAAATTCTGCGGGTTGCAGCCTAATGGACGGATTGTGCCTTAATGCCCCTCAAACAAAAATGAGAATGACGTGGATAGGCTTTGAAGGATTATTTTTAAGGTATATGAAAATATAATGGATATATACATGTATTTTATGGTACTAAAAATATTTTTTTATTACTTGCATTCTATAGAATTTGAAGGATTATTGAAAGTATTTGAAATTGCACTAAATTGATTTTCATGTCTATTATAAAAAAAATTTACTAAATATTTTAAATTTCTTCATCAACACTAAACCAGTAAACAACGTGAATAATCAAGTGGCAATTTTATTTTGAGCTGAGAGTAGTTTAAGGATGTAGTTATTCATGATTACTTTACAAGGTGTTGGAATCTATTCTAGTTTAGTGGTGGAGTTATCCATGGGTCCTTTACAAGGTGTTGAAATCCATTCTGAGTTATATAAAGTATCGTTAGACTTGATTAATAAACACAGGGTAATCATTTAAAAATAATTTTTGTAACTTTTCAGTCTTGATATAATAATTTTCATAAATAATACGGTAATTTTTTTATAAATTTTATCTCGATGCTATGACGTATCAATAATTTTGACATCCGAATAACACTTATATTTCATCTATTAACATCCATCTACTATATCCACATAGATATTACTAAATATTTCACAATAACACTTGTATTTCATCTATTGGTATCCATCTATCGATATCCAAATTGATTTTTTGTATTATATGTTTTGGTCGAAAAAATTTCTACTTACTCTGTCCCTAAATAACGTCACATATTATTTCCCAAAGTTCACACTGTAGTTACCAAAAGATTCATAGTAAACTTAGAGAGGAGCTTCTCGTGCACTAATATGTAACACGTAGATGTAGATGAAGCCACAAAGAGTGGAAATATATAGAGGGACTGTACTCTAATGTCCCTCAAAATACTACAAGAAAAACGACTAAATACAACTGGTCCAAAACCGGTCGCATTTAATTAAATACGACCGCCAGCGGTGGTATTTAGCAAAATACGACCGATTTTTGATTCGGTCGTACATATGGGAGTAATATTTAGTAGTCGGTTGTATTCATACTAAATTCGACCGAAAATTTAACCTGTTATATTTTAAATTAAACTGGAGGTGGTCAAATTGTATTTTCACTTAAAATTTGAAAATCGCACCAAAAGTAATTTAAAGTTTTAAAAATTTAAATGGCCCTCCCAAAATGTAAAGTTAACCATATTTGAATTAAAATACAGTTCTAAATTCGAATGTATTTGATCGATAAAACAAACACCGGAATTAAAAAAATCTCGCCGTTAACTAGAAAATTTCCGGATTCGGTAAGCTACCCCGAATCCGGTCACCTTTACAGTTAGGCAACCCAATACAAGTTCAAAACAGTATTTTCCACCTTATTTCAGCATACCAAGTATTTCTAAACTACTTCTATAATCCAGACCTAAGCATAACAATATCATACTATCAACTAATTGTAATTGTGGGTTTAGAGGAAAACAAACTAAAATCAGCTTTGTACGGCTTTTTACAGCCAAAAACCCAAATTGGGCCAGTTCTCAACTATATCTAATGTTCAATATCATAAATTAAAGCACAAATCATATACAATGTATAAATAATTAAAAATATAATCCACAATCATAACCACGTGACACCAAAATATGGAATTTAAAACACGACTTCAAAGCATTGTACAGGAGGATATCCGGCTAAACGAGCTCGATTAGAACGCCGTTAATTTTTCATTAAATCCATGTCATGCTAGCAGTGAGTCAGGGTGATGATGGTATTTTCCAGTGAAGAAATGCACTGATTCCTGTAGTACTGCCTGCGTGAATGTCTGTGTCGTCTCTCATTTTCTCTGTCTATTAGGAAAAATATATGGAGGCTGGGTTTTTTAGAGTGAAAAAGAGTTTCCATAAGGTTTGAGAAAGAGGAGAAGGGGTGTGCAGAGAGGCGCATATGTGTAAGTTTGGATATAAAAGAATAATTAGGGTCTGGTGTTTGGTATGTGGGCTTTGTAATTTGGGCTTTGAAAGCCTGCTTTATATTTACACTTATCTATAAATGATTTTAATTTTGTTAGTCAAATACCTATCTAAATTATCATTAATTACAATCAATTTTTTAATTAATGATATTTTTAAACATGTTAAGAAAATTTCTAACATGTAACATGTTCAATTGTGTAAGATATTTCTCTAAAATTATTAAGAATCTATTATTTTGTATTAACTTATACCCACCAAATCTAACTGTTATTCCCAAAATTAGTATAAATAATATTCAGATTAAGATTGATAAAATAGGCAAAATCGAAGAAGAAACGCCTAAAATTTAGGAACATATAAGATTGTCTTTCCAGAAAGGGAAGGACAACACGCCCTTGCGTAGCCAGGACGCGCCCCATAGACTGAATGGTTGATTGACAGTTGTGGTTGACCATGCCTTAAAGGCGCGCCCTCGAGCATAGTGAGGAGGCGCGCCCTCGAGCATAGTGAGGAGGCGCGCCCAATTGTTTAAGGGTGAGGAATTCCTTCCTATGATGAGCCTTAGGGCGCGCCCTAAGTGAGAGAGATGGCTTGGATGGGACTTCAACAGGATTACTTGGATGGGTTCTGTGGAAGATTCAAGGAAGATGGAGATTATTATTACTAACTTATTTGGTGCAGGTACTCTATTGAAGAACTCCTTCCTGTAGCACATCTACTGGAAAGACGGTGTCCGTGGTCAGAGACCTCCAGGGGTATGCCTGGACTGAAGGCCTCCTCCTGTAGTCAATGGGTGTCCTCATTGGGGATGTGGGGTGAAATCTGGTGTGTGCTTTGGGAGCTCTGTCTCTGTAGTCAACGGGTGTCCTCGTTAGGAGACTTTGGAGTATCCTGCACTTTGCACCCAAAAGCTTGGGATCACTTGTCCTGCAATCTGGTAGGGGCTCCTTATCGAGGGACAATGATGCGTCCAACATTTGGGGTGAACCACGGCTATACCTGCATCCGCGGACTAGAGAAACGGCTGGTAGCGGAGGGTTATCCTTGGCCAGGGAGATGCCTTATCCGTGAAGTCTTGAAGCCACGGACGAGCCTTGGGCCTTTGTGGTTGGGCCTAATCGGCGGACATTCCTAAAGCTAGTAGAAGACGATTTCCAGTGGGTTTCCTACTGGGCTTCGGGATAAGAAATCTAAGCTCATTAGATTTCTTGTTCCCCAAGAACTACGTGGGCTTGATCCCCTATAAATAGGGGTACGTAGGAAAATTATAAGGGGTCAAAAGCGAGAGCGCAAAGGAGCCCCCACAAATCCTAAGCAATCTCAGCTCCCAATAATCACCACCACCAAACACTGTTTATCTTTTCCAACGAATACTTTTCATCGGATCCACCGATTACTGTTCACGTTTCCGATATAGAACTGTCATCACAGATCTTGTTTCCGGCTACGAACCTCAGACTTTGTTGCTCCCAAATTCCTCCGTCAAAAAATTGGCGCTAGAAGGAGGGGCTAATCAAGATCTGCATCTAGGAGGAAGGATGTCCCAATATTGTGCTGGAAGTTTTTATGATGGAAGCTCTGAAGAAGAATCTGATCATGGCTATGAACATGAACCTTACATTCCACCGATGACTGATCGTCCCACTCCGGATGTTGGGGGACAGCCGCCTGTGCTCATCAGCAACGCCGATTTGCTGGAACAACTGTATCGCATGGGCGATGTTTTGAACGGTTTTGACTCGAGTTTTAGCACCGTGGAACGGCGCAAGACCAGGAGGGGCCTTCGCCGTGGCCGTGCAACTCATGCACCTGGAAAAGCACCTATGACTGATAAGGACGCCTCAGCCGACCACGGCCACACTGGAGGGGGGCGTGTGCCGATCACCCCGCGGCGCCTGGACTATTCCAATGACACGTCCCCAATCATCGAGCTGGTGGTAGAAGATGCTGATGGATAGGAAATCCTGCGGACGGATAATTAGGGAGCCACCCATCTGCACCGGTCTGGACGTAGTCTTGAGGAACGCCGAGAGGCGGAGTCAATTCCGGAGAATCAGTAATGGGGCTTCGCAGCTTTGAAAGATCGCTTGGGGATCCGCTTGGGAGATGATTATTTAAGAATGTTGTTGCTTGAATGGAAAAATGAAGCTGATCATGGAGATGTGACGCCCCATGATATAATGCGTGTGCCCCTGAATTCCCAGGAAAATCGGGAGCGGCACCGCGATCATGAGAGAGCTCCTCCCCGCAGATTGCTGGACCGATATGGTCGTGGATATGGAAGCGGCCGTTGGAAAAGGCCTCAATGGAGGGGAAGATGTGGAGGCCAAAGTAGGTACTTAGATGGATATTGCCGCGACAATTACCGCGGCCACATTAATTCCCGCTGGTATAATCGAGTAGATAGCGATAGCTATGCGAAACATGATGATCTCAGAGATGTGGAAAATTATGACCGCGGGACGGCTCGAGGTCGCGGTCGGGGTCAAATAGAAAATCAGGGGGAAGATGAAGGTCGGAACCCTGAAGTAATTGTGATACCCGAAGATGCCCAGAACACGAACCAGTAGCAAGCCCCTCCAGGGGGGAACCAAGTAGAGGTACCTTCATTGCAACCCCAAGGTCCGCAGCCTCAAATGCAGACTATTCCAGGTGTGGGGACTTTCAATGTGGGAAATCTAAAAAGGCTACTTAACCATCTAGAAGGCAGAGTGACGGCCACAGCTGAAATCCCTTCCCCATTCTCGATGGCGGTAAGAGAGGCACAGTTACCGACCGGGTATCACAGCTGGAATTCCGGGGTCGTTTTAATATAGAGATGGATGTGTACTAAGTCCCAGACTTAGCTCGATGCCGACTCTTGGCGGCAACCTTTAGAGAAAGTGCCCAACAGTGGTTTCAAAAGCTCGGACTAGAAGTGATCACTTCCTGGGATCAGATGAAAACTCTGTTCTTGACCAAGTTCCAAGCTGCAGTAAAATATGCGCCCTTTGTCACAACTTTTGCCAATGTTAGGCAAAGGGAAAATGAAAGCTTGACGTCGTACGTCAAAAGGTTCAATGCTAAATCTACCAGCGTAAGGGGGGCATCAGACGAAGCCCTGAAAAGCTTCCTAATCTCAGGATTAAGGGTTGGTTCGGACTTAGCAAATGTCTTTGTTTTGGCAGAATCGTTTAAAGCCATAGAATAATCTCTGGCAGAGGTGCAACCAACTTCGCAGGCAAGTTAATGAAGCAAAGCAAGGAAGAGAGATAGGTCTCCAAGCCCAAGGTACAGAAGGGGCAGTCGGAGCCCCGACTGGGTGAATACCGTGGACACAAGAAGGGGATGGAGCCCTCCCTCAAACTATGACTACAGAATAAGCCGGTACACGCCTTTGGTCGCGTCTATCGAGCATATCTTCGAGGTAAACAAAAATAGAGGGCTATTTAGAAAACCTGAAGCTTTATCATTATGGAAAAGCAAAGACAAGAAAAAGTATTGTGAATACCATGAATCATCTGGACATAACATGCATGAGTGTCGACAATTATCAGATGAGATCGAAGCACTTATCAAAGAAGGATCCCATGGTGAATGGGTAGTCAAGGAAGTAAGGAAGCACAAGGATGACATATCAAAGGAAGAAGAAAGGCGAGCCCCACAGGGGTCGAACAATGATACTCTGGAGGCAAATAAATTCGTCTGGGATGGCAGCATCCGAACAATCTACGGGGGAGATCCCAGGATGGAATGCAGTAACCGAGCCTTGGCAAAATATGCTAGGGAAGCTCGGTTCAGACCTCTCACGGACATTCATAGGGTGGAGACTCGACCGCCCAAAGTATTTAAGGGTGAGTCCATGGATATTACCTTCAGAGAAGCAGATGCTCGATGGGTGCATCACCCTCACAATGATGCGCTAGTTATTTCCATCTAGATTTGAACCAAAAACGTCCATAGGGCCTTCGTGGACAATGGAAGCTCGGCGAACATCCTCTACTACAACACCTTTAAGAAGATGGGGCTAACTGATCGGGATATGTCGGGGGAAGACTCGTGGGTCTATGGCTTCTCTGGCGTGGGAGTTAGAGTTATGGGATCAATCAACCACGTTACCATCAAGTTTCCAATGCCAAATGGTGTGGGGAGTATAAAGGGCTCTCAGTATGACTCTCGGGAGTGCTACAGGCAAGCTATGAGAGGCTTTAGAAAAGACTCCCACACCAAAGATGCATCAGACGATGATCGAGAAAAGAGCATTGAGCGACCGATCGAGGAAATCCAGGTTCATTATTATGTCAAACAAGAAGACGAGTGCTCCTCTGAACTTCCTCCGGCAATGTTGTTCTTGGAAGATACAATCAGAATTGAAATGTTGGAAGAAGAGGAATCCTCAAACACCGTAGTCCAAGCAGATTTCAATGGGGAACGACTAGAGGGAAGATTTGACGTCTTGCAAAGCCTCGGACAGGATGAGCATAAGGTAGATGCCCCTCTCCCAGAGGGAGCGCCCTTGCCCGCAAGAAATATCAAGGAAGTTGATGCCCCTGCGATGCAGGGCGCGCCTTCTAAAGAAGTCGATGCACCTCCTAAAGGGGATGTGCCTTCTCTGCAGAACAATGAAAATCATGATTCACCCGACCTGGATCCACAGATACCAATGCCAACGGAGAAGGTGGGGCCAGCAGAAGATACAATTGAAATCCCCGTCGACAAAAAAGTTCCGAGTAAGGTTTTAAGGATTGGGTCTCAGTTGGTACCAAGAGTGAAGGAAGGTCTCTCGGTCTTTCTCTTAGCGAACCTTGACGTATTTGCATGAAACCATTCTGATATGGTAGGAATTGACCCAGAGGTAATGTGCCACCGTTTGAATATCGATCCCAAACATAAAGGAGTTCGACAAAAGCGCAGGGCCGTAAGCGGAGAGAGGGCTACGACCTTAGCGGAAGAAGTGGATAGGCTCTTGGACGTTGGACTAATTCAGGAGTCCTTTTACCCGGAATGGTTGGCCAGTCCAGTGTTAGTGAAAAAACCCAACGGCAAATGGAGAACATGTGTAGATTTCACTGATCTGAATAAATTGTGCCCAAAAGATAGCTTTTCCTTGCAAAGAATTGATCAGTTGGTCGACGCCACGGCAGGACATGCCTTGCTCAGCTTCATGGATGCATACTCCAGGTATAATCAAATTCCCATGTATGGGCCTGACCAGGAGCACACCTCTTTTATTACTGACAGAGGACTTTACTGCTATATTGGAATGCCATTCGGTCTGATCAATGTTGGTGCCACTTATCAAAGATTGGTAAACAAAATGTTTAAGGGGCAGATTGGAAAAACGATGGAGGTATACGTGGATGATATGCTCGTAAAATCTAAGAAGGCAGAAGATCACATGGCCGACTTAGCTGAGATGTTCCAGATTCTGAGAAAGTTTCAGATGAGGCTAAACCCACAGAAGTGCGTATTCGGTGTGGAATCAGGGAAATTCTTGGGATTCATGGTTAACCACCGTGGAATTAAGGCAAACCTGACAAAAATCAAGGCTCTGTTGGACATGAAATCTCCTACCAGCGTCAAGCAAGTTCAGAGCCTGACAGGAAGAATTGCGGCCCTAAATCGATTTGTCTCAAAGTCGTCAAACAGGTGCAAAGAGTTTTTTAAAGCAATCAAAGGAATGGGGAAGAATTTTGTATGGACCCCTGATTGTGAAGAAACTTTCCTGAAAATTAAAGAGTAGTTGGGAAATCCTCCAATGTTGGCCAAGCCGGAAAATGGAGAGACACTGATTCTTTACTTGGCAGTGTCTGAATACTCTGTTAGCGCAGTGTTGGTGAAGGAGGAAGCAACCCACTAGTGGCCCGTATACTAAGTGAGCAAAAGGTTGCTGGAGCTGGAAACCATATACCATCATGGAAAAATTGATGTACGCCCTTATTCTTGTAGCACGAAAGTTAAGACCATAATTTCAAGCTCACCGAATAGAAGTCCGCACTGCTTATCCGCTCTGGCATATTCTACACAAACCCGAATCGTCGGGAAGAATGTTAAAATGGGCAGTAGAGTTAGGACAATTCGATTTGGAATATTGTCCTCGCACGGCAATCAAGGGACAGACATTGGTTGATTTCATACTTGAGTTTGATTTTGAAGTAGATGACAAAGCCATAGTTTTGGCAGAACCTTCCTCGCAAAGAAATTCACCCGGTGATAAGAGGGAGGAACTCCCCCATCCTTGGTGGATCTTACATGCAGGGATTGTCTTGATCACTCCGGAGGGGCACCGTTTGATGAGTGCTATCCATTTCAAATTTTACGTCACCAACAATGATGCTGAGTATGAAGCTTTGATCAACGGCCTGAAATTAGCTCTGGAGGTGGGGGTCGTGAATTTGATAGTTCGAAGTGACTCTGAGTTGGTTGTGAACCAAGTCAACGGAGGTTTCCAGGCCCGGGGACCACAGACGGAGTTGTACATGAGATGTGCGCAACGCCTATTGGAAACATTTGGAAATGCCAGGCTAAAAAGTGTTCCGCGAGAAGAAAATAGTAATGCGGATGCCTTGGCCAAGATGGGATCCCAGATGGACAGCGTCCAACTTGGACAAATCCCTTTGGGAATCCAGGAAATCCTGAGTATTCCGGATGTAGAGGTGTTACAAACACAAGAAATTCCGCGAGAAAGCTGGATGACTCCCTTTCATAAATATATTCAAACAGGAGCTGTACCTGAAGACAAACTACAAGCTCGACGCCTTCGATACTAGGCTGCAAAGTATGTTGAGTATGACGGGGTATTATACAAGAGAGGATTTAACCAGCCACTGTTATGATGTGTAAATATAGAAGAGGGAAATTATATTCTCAGAGAAGTGCACGAAGGGATTTGTGGCAATCACTCGGGGGTGGTTCGCTGGCATTAAAAGTACTCAGACAAGGATACTACTGGCCGACTATGAAAGAAGATGCCTTCAAGTTTGTCCGGGCTTGTGGTCGTTGCCAGCGATTCGCCAACTATTCCAACGCTCCGGCATCCACCATTACCTCAATAGCAAGTCCTTGGCCTTTTGCCATGTGGGGGATCAATCTCATTGGAGAGTTGCCCAAAGCGAAGGGGGATGTGAAATACGCCGTGGTAGCTGTGGACTACTTTACCAATTGGGCGGAGGCTATGCTACTGGCCACGATCACAGCAAAGAAGATGAGGGACTTTGTTTTCAATTCCATAGTATGCAGATTCGGTATCCCCTACAAAGTCATCTCGGATAATGGGAAGCAGTTTGATAGTAAAGAGTTAAGGAAGCTTTGTGAGGACTTGAACATCAAAGAGGACTTTGCCGTAGTTTTTCATCCGCAAAGTAACGGTCAGACGGAGGCTATAAACAAAATCATAAAACAAACCTTGAAGGCAAAGTTGGAAGAAAAAAAAAGGAGATTGGCCAGAGGAAATGCCCATGGTCCTCTGGTCTTACAATACAACTCCCAGATCAACTACAGGAGAAACCCCATTTATGCTGACTTATGGGTATGAGGCCATGGTTCCCGTAGAGGTAGGAGCCGGATCCCTCCGGATAGACGTGTTTGTTGAGGAAGATGCAAAAGTTAACCAGAGGCTCCACGTGGATTTGTTAGACGAAGACCGAACAAACTCTCAATTAAAGCTTGATGCATATCAGCAGAGAATCGCAAGGCATTTTAATAAAAAAGGTAAAATCCGTGTCGTTCAAGGTTGGGGATCTTGTGTTGCGAAAGGTTATGCCTAACACTTAGGTAGCTCAGCACGGGGTGCTTGGAGCTAATTGGGAAGGATCGTACAAGGTCAAAGCTATAATCTGGAAGGGAAACTATCGCTTAGAAGATCTAGATGGTAAACCCATCCCTCGAGCATGGAATGCGGAACATTTATGGAAGTATTATCAATAGGGTGTGGCTGTGTCCCCCTTATTTCCATGCTTAATTCCTATATAATAGACTAGTAGAAAATAAATTTCTCCTAGCCTAGGGGGTAGTACATATGACTACGAACCTTGGAACTAGCTGAAGGAAGAAAATTTTCAAATAATTTCCTCATAGAGCATAGTAGTCATGGGACTGATGTAATTTGTGTGCTATAGTGCAATATCAATAAAAGAAAGAAGTTACTTCAAATTACTTTATTTGTTTGGCATAAAAAACTTTCATTTGAAGAAAACCAGAGGCGCGCCCTATCGAATAATTGTTATTTCAAAATCGAGATAACATAGTATGCATATATGAAAGGACACACCTAAAAAACTGATAATGACTAAAGGTTTATGAAAACATGATATAAGGGCGTGCCATCATGGAAGTATGCATCTCATGTTTTTGGAAGTATAAGATGGCCAAGAAAAAGTCGAAAATGCCTTAACAAATATTTATGCATATTGAACAAAAGATGAAATTATATGAAACCATACGAAATATCATGGTGCAAAAGGTGAAGTGTAGCAAAATAATAAGTCATACAACCTTGCATAGCATCAAAAGAGGGCTGGCTCCTCAGAAGTATTTGAAGCTAAAAGTATGAATATTGGATAAACATACATCAGGGCGCGCCCTGAGATTTCTCTGTTGGGAGAATGGTTTGAAGAGGAGCAGTAGGATCAGCTTCAGGCGCGTCCTTGGGGGTTTCCTTTCTTGGCGCGCCCTCATCCTCTTCCTCTAATCCAAGCTCTACCCTTCTCGCCTTGATTTCAGCAGCATGCTCCTTCTTAAATTCTATCATCTCAGCAACTGTTTCTTCCCCAAACTTTCCCAAATGCTTCATCAATCATTTCCCTCTTCTCATCAGGCAAACCCATGTTCTGTTGCTCCTCAAGATACTCAATCCTCAAGTTGGCTCCACCAAGCTCAGTGTGGAGAGAGGTAGCCTTTTTATTGGCAACCTCCAGCTGAGAAGTAAGATTAGTCACCTCATCCTTGAGAAAATCTTTGTCTTTTAAGGTGTTTTTCAAGATGTTATTGTCGCCCTGCAGCCTCTCGAGGCACGCCTTCTCTTCAAGAAGCTTGTCCACCACCCGGGTGGAGTGGACGAATAATTGGCAGGATGCTTTGATGGAAGCACGGGTGGCCTAAAATTTAGGAACTCATAAGATTGTATTTCCATAAAGGGAAAGACGGCGCGCCCTTTGCGTACTCAGGACGCGCCCTATGGACTGAATGGTTGATTGGCCGTTGTGGTTGACCATGCCTTAAAGGCGCCCCCTCAAGCATAGTGAGGAGGCGCGCCCAATTGTTTAAGAAAGGGTGAGGAATTCCTTCCTATGGTGAGCCTTAGGGCGTGCCCTAAGTTTGAGAGATGGCTTAGATGAGACTTCAACAGGATTACTTGGATGGGTTCTGTGAAAGATTCAAGGAAGATGGAGATTATTATTACTAAATTATTTGGTGCAGGTACTCTATTGAAGAACTCCTTCCTGTAGCACATCTACAGGAAAAGCGGTGTCCGTGGTCAGAGACCTCCAGGGATATACCTGGACTGAAGGCCTCCTCCTGTAGTCAATGGGTGTCCTCATTGGGCATTTGGGGTGAAATCTGGTGTGTGCTTTGGGAGCTCTCTCCCTGTAGTCAACGGGTGTCCTCGTTGGGAGACTTTGGAGTATCCTGCACTTTGCACCCAAAAGCTTGGGATCACTTGTCCCGCAATCTAGTAGGGGCTCCTTATCGGGGGACAAGGATGCGTCCAATATTTGGGGTGAACCACGGCTATACCTGCGTCCTCGGACTAGAGAAACAGCTGGTAGCGGAGGGTTATCCTTGGCCAGGGAGATGCCTTATCCGTGAAGTCTCGAAGCCGCGGACATTCCTAAAGCTAGTAGAAGACGGTTTGCAGTGGGTTTACTACTGGGCCTCGGGATAAGAAATCTTAGCCCATTAGGTTTCTTGTTCCCCAAGAACTACGTGGGCTTGATCCCCTATAAATAGGGGTACGTAGTCAAATTGTAAGGGATCAGAAGGGAGAGCGCAAAGGAGGCACCACTAATCCTATGCAATCTCAGCCCCCAATAATCACCACCACCAAACACTGTTTATCTTTTCCGATGAATACTGTTTATCGGATCCACCGATTACTGTTCACGTTTCCGACGAAGAATCATCATCACAGATCTTGTTTCCGGCTACGAACCTCAGACTTTGTTGCTCCCAAATTCCTCCATCACCACTAACTAATTATATTCATATTTATTTCAATTTAATTTCTTTAATCTCGGATCAATGGTTAAACATTATTTATTAATGGTTAAAACTTATGTTGGCCTGGATAAAAGTATATAATAATGACTAAATAATCATCTTTTTTTGTTTTATTAAAATAGTATGAAGAATCATTATAATTTAACAGTCAAGGTTCAGTTTGACTAGTACAGCTAACTAGTGTTTATTCCTCAATTGGAGTTTCAATATTTTTAAAAAAAAAATTTCAACGATCCAATTGTATGGATGTCAAAAAATATATATATTAGTGATATAACCAAAGTTTCATATACAAATAATTTTATTTGGTTTGCCATTTTAACAGTCAGTCAAGCTTCAGTTTGACTAGTACAACTAAATACTATTTTATTCCTCAATTGGAGTTTTGATTTTTTTAAAAATATTTGTCAACGATCCAACCGTATGGATATCAATATATATATATATATATATATATATATATATATATATATATTAGTGATATAACCAAAATTTCATATCCAAATAATTAATTTAGATTGTCATTTAAAAAGTTAAGCTTGAGTTTGACTTATACAACTAACTAGTGTTTAATCCTGAATTGGTATTTCGATTAACGATCCAACTGTATGGATGTTAAAAGAAATATATATTAGTTATATAACCAAAGTTTCATGGCATATTAACAGCAAGTTTTAGTTTGACTTTTGTGTAAGTTTTGTAATTGGACTTTGGCGTTTAAAGAACCAATGGACTTGGTGCTTTTGGAACCACCCGTATTTGTGCTTTTGCAACCAGACATTTTCAGTTTCTGCTCAGAATACTTGTTGTGATGCTCAAGGGAAGAGTTTGTTCATTAATATAGGAAGAGACACATGAGGCAGACAGTCACGTACGTTGTATAATGGTCCACTTTCCCGAGTCCTAGCTGATTCCCACATAAAATTTACGAGATATAACAAGGAAATGAAGAGACCTTTACGTACACATTGTATATTGTGAAACAGGATAGTCACATACACTGGTTGTGGGCTTTTTTCGTTGAAAGAGCTAAAGTTCACATGATGATCTGTTTTAGTAGAAAATTAAATATGACACTGCTCAACCAAGTAGGCATTTATGTAGGTAATGCCTGTTTACCTTTAAAATTTATTTAAACATTTTTTTTAAATACATAAAAGTGTACTGTGTTTTGTAATAACATTTATAACAAAATAGGGGAAAGACTATTTAAAGCTCACATTAAAAAATTTCTATTAGTGCACCTCAAATTCATGATTTTTAAAGGTCAAATTAAAAATCAAACCATACTGATGTAAATGTCATGTTAAAATAAGTAAGTATACACATTTTTGAATGATTTTGTTATTTATATGGGCCACTTTATAACAAAAATAAATGTTCATTTTATACCGTTAACATTATAAAAGAAAATAGAATTATCATAAAATCAATATTAGAACACTTGGATTTGCAAGAAATTCTT
Organism: Apium graveolens; assembly: GCF_009905375.1. Taxonomy (NCBI): domain Eukaryota; kingdom Viridiplantae; phylum Streptophyta; class Magnoliopsida; order Apiales; family Apiaceae; genus Apium; species Apium graveolens. The sequence goes on along the minus strand of NC_133654.1, from coordinate 262,646,298 downwards.
TTTACAATTATATTTTGACTTAATATTCACATCCATATGTTAAAATAATATTCGAGAAATGTGAATTTAGGCCGCACTAATAGAAAAATTTTCTATTGAGGCCTTTAAAAACTCCAAGTTCTTGTAACATTTCTTGTAAACTGTATTATAAAAAATAATAATCGGAGTTAATTGGTAGAGATGCCGGAGATAGATCAATGGGTAATTGGGATTAATTGTGATGTTTAATCGGAGATAAATTTTATAAAAAATTATATAGAAATTATTTTTAGTATAGAAATACTAGACTTGGATACCTGTTTAATAAAATTCATAAAAAATAAAAGTAAAGAAGAAAGAAAACTTACACATTTTTACTATAATGAAATGATGAGCACTTGCAAAACGAGGGCCAATTTTTATGACTGCTTCGTGCATACCACCACAAAAGGTAATTAATTCATACAAATATATGTTGTACAACTTTTTTTTGGGAAGGATTAATCGAGTAAGAAAAAGTCATATATTATTTTTACAAATAATCTAGTTGAACAAATATATGATATTAACTCGATTCACAATATTGAGTTTGAGCCATCGACCATAAATGCAATCCAATAAATACTTTTATGACCAAATCAAAATCTTGAAAATTTCGGCAAATCTGATAGTTCAAACATGAAAACAAGCAAAAACACCCTAAATTCTTCCTCTAACTATTTCTGCTAAACTAAGAGGCTAAACAAACCAGAACTCTCTAAACAAAATCAAATAAATTGGGAACAACTCACTAGTGAAAAGATTTCTTTAACAAAATGGACAATTCAAAAAAGACATTAAAAGACATAAATCCTTACCTGAGTAGGAATATTATTGAAAAATAAGAGCAAAACAAAGGAAAGTAATATATTTAGAGCTTTCACCTCTGAAAGCCCATGAAAGCCTTGACATCTGAGTAAAGACTAAGAAAAAGATTATACAATAACTTAGGAATTTGATTTCCTTATGTTGTACAACCTCAATATGATTTTTTAATATATTATTTTACCAGCAATTACATATTTTAATGATTCAGCCTGATTCTTATCCGTCTTAGCCGACATTTAAATGTTTTTTCGAGAAAAATGAATTTTCAGCTTTTTTTTAATCAATACTATATCATAGCGTAAAACAATTAATTGGTGATTAATTTAAATTAATCACCGATTTTTTAAATAGCGATAACAAATATAGATTATTTTTCATGAACATCGGTTGACATGGTATCTACTGAATGGTTCGACAAGATCAGTCTTGACGCTCATCGTGTTATGGAATATTTTTAAATATTACTTTATACATATAGGTGTATAGTATATACCTAGAAGCATATACTCATGAATACGTTTAACATTATAAATATTCAATTTAAAAATATGTGATGTTCACATTAATTATCTAATAATTTTAAATAACACCAAGACTACTATGTGTCCTCGTGCTCATATTTTACAAACTTAATTACCATTTGAACAAGTTGACGGACCAAGCTATCCATGACAATTTCGAACTTTACTTTTTATGCACTCCGTTCATCTCGACTTTATTACGATAGAACAATTTTCTTGAATTGAATATACATCATAATCTATAATTAAACCTTTTTATATTAAAGGAAATTTTATTTCATAAAGGTATGATAAATAAGCATTTTTTCTGCTTTTACTTTGCGATCCCAGAAAATTTGGTTCGATCCTCTTATTTTGATTTTTTTAATCTTCAATATAATAAAATGAACAAGATCATGCTCATATCCTACGTGAGACCCTTAGTATTACTAATACCTAATACTCACACATTATGTGTATAATATTCACACATTATGTTTATGACTAAAAATAAATATATTTGAAAAAAATTATAATAAATTTCAGTAATCGACATATCAAATTGTTGACCATATTATATTTAGCAACCATTCTATGTCAAAAAGAAAAATGAAACCAACAAAGCAATATATCAACACTTATTTATATTATACATGTAATAATTAATGTATATATCTATATGGAAAGAGAATAATAGAGACAATGAACGCTTACTATAAAATCACTCAATCAATATCTTAATACATCTAAAACTATGTGTAAGATTTAATGTATGCATGCGTTTTGAATGCTTCAACAAAAATATTCTCTTGAAACTTCCTTAAAAATAAATTGCGCTCTCAAAATTTTAGATTCAAATCATTGATAACTACTGAAAATGACTTGTAGTAGTTAATAAACATTCTTAAAGAGAAAACATGGCATACACTCCTTTAATGTATATTATGGAACATAGACCACACTCACTCTTTACCAATTGGTTTAATGATTTGAATTTGCTTGAATAGTTAAGTCATTTCCCTTGCTAAAATCCCCTTCTCTGACATCTCAAACTTGGTTAACACTAGCTCCATTGAAAGGTTGCGAGAAGGGAACCAATATTATTTGTTAGAATATAGCTTGAATCTATTTTTATTGGCTTATTTGTTTTCAGTAAATTTTTTAAAGATCCATCCGTATAGTGTTAAGATAAATCCATTTTAATAATGTTAAAAAATAATTAAAAATATTCCACGTAAGAGGTGTAAAATATATTAATTTTAATCATATAAAAATTAACTATTTTTTTGCATTTTAAATTAAGTTAAAAATTGGCATCCTTTTTCTTCAAAAAAGTTATGTTAACTAACTATTTGCGTTCGGTTCACTTGATAAATTCGTCGGACAACTCTTATTTAGTTTGCTAATTACTAAACTTGAGCTTGAACATTAAAATATCAATAATATTACCGAATATTGTTCAGTTTGTTGGATTTTAGTTCATGTTCGTTAAGAGTTCGTCCAAGTTCGGGGGTTTATAGCTCTACAAGAAAGAGTTGTGGTCAAGTGTTTATACATGAATAAACGAAATATTGATGGTTCTAGAAATAAATAGTATGCTCAATTTTTTTGGAGTGGACTAAAGCCTTTGCTCCGCGTGGTCTTCTTTATATGATAAAACTTTTACTTTGTATTTTTGGTCCACTTAAATTTAAGATTTTGATTTAAAATCTATGTCTAGCAAAGTTACAGTCTTGTAAAGTATGAGAAAGAGGTAATTAAATTTGTATATGGAAGTAAGTCGATCTCGAACAATCTCCAAAAATGTTGGACATGATAAAATTGACTAGTTGCTCAACTTGGTATTTGTTAAAAGTTTATCATGAGATGGTAATCTTGTTCTATATAAACCATCATTTGGTTGTATTGTTGAAGAGTTTAAAAAACAAGGATGAAAGTATTTGAGATCAAATTTATGTTATCCTCATTAAAATGAGGTTAATGGGTGATCTACTTTCTTTATTTTTAATGAAAAGTAAAAACCTATTTTAAAATTTATCAAAACAAATTTTTATTATGCAACAACAATACTAAAATAATATTTATAATTACATTTATTTTTATATTTCTACATAGCATAATGTATGAAAAGAAATCATATTCAATAGAAAAATAATTTAACTTCATTTCCAATCACTTTCCATCCACTAAATTTTAGTAGTTCAAATAAGAATTATGTATATAATATTCAATATTAAGTTTTATTTTGATTACAAAATTTATTTACTTTACATAAAAAATTGTATAATTTAATTCACTGGAAAGATATTTATTCTTTATCAATGATCCAAATATCTTTACAATTAGTTTTTAATGAATAAATACCTATTTATCAAATTCCTAAAAACTCAAACCTGTTAAAAACTTCTCTTTTTTTATTGTAGGTAATCCGCAACCCTACTGTTAAGCGACACGTTATGGCTCAGGAGGCCTAATTAGAAAATTATGGATTCGAACCTTCTACTTTTCTCTTTGGCTCAATGCAAAGAATTTAAAATAAATAAATAAATATGTAACTTATAAGTTATTGTAAAGAATTAGAAAGTACAATAGTTTAGAGAAAACATAACTTAATATTTAAACTAAAGTGAAAAGTGTTTTATTATAATCTTATAATTTTTTATATGTGTGTACACTAGTTTGATTAAATCAAAAGTTACTGTTTAAATATATGCATTCAACACAATATAATTAAATAACATAAATATATGTGTAGAAATTTTATCAAAAAAAAATTAACTGTGAGACAATGAAATATTTTTTCAAAGTGAAAGTCGTATATTATATTTAATAAATTTTATTGTAATACGATGCTGACTTTAAATAATTTTTAATTAAATATTATTTTAACAATTCTTTTTTTATAAACTTTATGGTTGGTAAGGTGAAGCTTACGTTTCAATAATTTTTATAGTATCCGAGGAACACTCAAATCTCATCTATTGTATCCTTAAGGATTTCCTCATTAATTATTTTGATTTTAAAAAAACCTTCTGGAGTCCCTATATAACGTCACCTTTATCCCCAGTAGTGTACCCATCTCTCTTTCCGGTGAAAAAAGAGGGAGAAATATGGAGGGATTATTCTCTAATGTCCCTCAACAACCAAATGAGAATGATGCGTATAATAGTGATGGATGGACTTTTAAAGATAATAAGTTATATGAAAATACTATGGCAGAAATTGAAGACTATGGCTCAGCTGCATTTTTTCAAAGGGTGGCTGTTGTGATGCCATGGAAAACCATGGCATCCATTCAACTTCATCATGAGATTTTGATGGAGGAATTGAACTGGATCAAGTCATCTAAGGGTGAATTCGAAGATATTGTCATAGAGGAGACCGGTGATTTTGATGAGATTGTCCTAGAGGATACCATGGGGGAGGATGAAATAATAGAACAAGTTAACGAGCAGACCCACAGGCCAAATAAAAGAGGTGTCCCGTGGACAATGGAAGAACACTGGTAACATTACAATCTTTAATGGTCACTCTTTAAATTTGTTTTCCTTTAAACATATAGTCATCTTGTTAACCTAAGTAAATTTGACAGGGCATTTATGAGGGGGTTAGAAGTATGCCCAAAAGGAGACTGGAAGAACATATCCCAGTTTTTCGTGTCTTCGAGGACTCCAACTCAGGTTGCAAGTCATGCTCAAAAATTCTTGAAGCGCATGCAGAAAACAAAAATGAAAATTATTTGAAGTTGCTATGATTTAAACATTTCGTCGTAAGTTAATTATTTTTATTAAAATTTTAACTTGATATGGAAAAAAAAATATTAATCAAAATTTGCAACGAAATATGTGCGATTGAAAAAATCGGATCGCCAAATTTACGACGGAAATTAAAATTCGTCGTAAGTTATCAAAGAGGAAAATTTAACTTTTTCCCCAAATTTCTGGCGGGGAAAATATTGAACATCTAATTTACGACGGAAATTAAAATTCGTCGTAAGTTATTCAAGAGGGAAATTTAACTTTTTCCCCAAAATTTTGGTGGTAAATTTGACTTTCCTCAAATCTTTTGCAGATAATAATTTATGACGGGTTCTGTCATAAATTGGCACATGATTTTTTATAATTTCAATTTTTAAGAAATATTATTTCATGATCCAACCATATTAATGTCAGCATTTATTTGTTTGGGTGACATTTCAAGAATTTCAGTAAAAAATTAAATATTTTGATAAAATAATTTAATATGAAACATTGATTATATCACTAATATATATATATAATCTTCCATACGGTTGGATTGTTCAAAAATATTTTTAAAATAATCGTAACACCAATTTAGGAATAAACATTAGTTAATAGTACTAGTCCAACTGATGCTTCACTCGTAAATTGGCAAATCAGATAAAATTATTTTGACATTTAATTTTTGTAATATCACAAATATATATCAATTGAAATCCATATAGTTGTATTGTTTAAAAATATTTTTAAAATAATCGAAACGTCATTTTAGAATTAAACACTAGTTAGCTGTACTAGTCAAACTAATGCTTGACTGTTAAAATGGCAAACCAACTAAAATTATTTTGATATGAAATTTTTGTTATATCACTAATATATATATATCTATTGACATCCATACGGTTGGATCGTTCAAATATATTTTTAAAAATAATCGAAACATCAACTCAGGATTAAACACTAGTTAGCTATACTAGTCAAACTCATGTTTCACTGTTAAAATGGCAAACCAAATAAAATTATTTTGATATGAAATTTTGGGTATATCACTAATATATATATCTATTTACATCCATACAGTCGGATCGTTCAAAAATATTTTTAAAATAATCGAAACACCAATTCAGGATTAAACACTAGTTAGCTGTACCAGACAAACTCATGTTTGACTGTTAAAATGGAAAACCAAATAAAATTATTTTCATATGAAATTTTGGGTATATCACTAATATATATATATATATATATATATATATATATATATATATATATTTAAATACATACGGTTGGATCGTTGAAAAATATTTTTAAAATAATTGAAACACCAATTCGAGATTAAATACTAGTTAGTTGTACTAGTCAAACTCATGCTTGACTCTTAAAATGGCAAACCAAATAAAATTTTTTTGATATTAAATTTTGGGTGTATCACTAATATATATATATATATATCTATTCACATCCATACGGTTGGATCCTTGATTTTTTTTTAAATAATCGAAACACCAATTCAGGATTAAATACGAGTTAGGTATATTAGTCAAACTCATACTTGACTGTTAAAATAGCAAACCAAATAAAATTATTTTGATATGAAATTTTGGGTATATCACTTATATATATATACATCTATTTACAACCATACGGTTGGATCGTTGAAAAATATATTTAAAATTATCGAAACAACAATTCAGGACTAAACACTAATTAGCTGTATTAGTCAAAGTCATGTTTGACTATTAAAATGACAAACTAAGTAGAATTATTTTGATATCAAATTTTGGGTATATCACTAATATATATATCTATTTACATCCATGTGGTTGGATCGTTGAAAAATATTTTTAAAATTATCACAACACCAATTCAGGATTAAACAGTAGATAGATGTACAAGTCAAACTGATGCTTGACCGTTAAAATGGCAAACCAAATAAAAATATTTTGATACGAAATTTTGGTTATATCACTAGTATATATATATATATTGACATCCATACGGTTCGATCGTTGAAAAATATTTTTTAAAATAATCAAAACACAAATGCAGGATTAAACACTAGTTAGTTGTACAAGTCAAACTAATGGAGCATATTTTAAGATTTTATATATAACTGCCTGAAAAGTGTTATTAATCATTTATTTTTAAAATGTCCTCCTTTAATTACGGAAGATTAGTTATTTAAAATTTTAAAATTGTCTAAAGATGGCAAAACTTTTAAAATTTTTGTTTTGTTTTAACCTAATTTTAAAATATCATTTATAGAGTTATAGTTAATCGATTAAGTAATCACCATGTTAAAATAATTTTCTTTTAAGGTCACAATATAATGGAGACATTATATTTTTACCCTCAATAAAATAATATTTTCGTTACAACAATATTTTCCCCCTATCATTTTAAATACTTTTAAATGTTCTAAAAAGTTATGAATATATATGCCTACTAATATAATTATCATGAAGTCATATCATTTAAAATTTTAAATGAATAAAATTAAGAACTGAATTCAATTTTCTTTACAAAAAATTATAAAAAAAATCTAGGCAATTCGTGCGGGTTTTAAGATAGTATATATAATCTATTAAAACATTAAACAAAGAAAACAATGTGAAGTCGACCATATTGGAACAGAATAGAAAATAGGGTTGAGTAGAGCTTGAGACCTAATTTTAAAGTCTCTGGCCGCCGATTCAATCGCTTGATGCTTGCAAAGTGTATCGAAGATTCAACCGCTGTTATATACATCAAAGATTTAATCGATGTTAAGTCTAGTTCGATTTTCTTCTAAAGTATCAAAGATTCGAAGATCCAACAAGCAGTGGCGGACCCAGAAAGTTTTTTTAGGGGGGTCCGAAAAAATTTTAGTACCAAATTTTCAAATTTAAATTTTTAATTTAGTTAAATTTTGGATAAGTTAAAAAATATATTAACAAAAATTATTAAAATATAAGAATAATTTGTATGCATCACCTATTCACCATGATTTATATGTTAGGACTTAGCAGAATATAGTAAAAAAGAAGTGGCATGTATGTAAACACAAAATTTGTAAGCAAAAGTAGAAGAAAACACAAATTTAGAAAGAAAAAGCAAAAATTTGTAAGCAAAAGTAGAAGAAGACACAAATTTAGAAAGAAAAAGTAGAAGACAGGGTTCGAACACCGGTTAATGGGGAAAACTACATCACCATAAACCAGCTAGGCTACCAGCAGAAGTCAGTTTATAAGTATACTACATGAATGATATTTGAAAACTTAGGGGGGGCCAGGGACCCCTCTGGACCCCCCCTAGATCCGCCTCTGCCAACAGGTATCATTGATTCATTTTTTTATTAAATAATCATTATTTTGTCTCTGTACTTTGTAGTTTGTTCAATTAGAGGCAAGTTTCTTTATTTATATACAGTAATTTATAATTACTTAATTTGTCTCTGTACTTAATAGTTTATTGTTGATGTTACTTAATTTGTCTGTGTACTTAATAGTTTATTGTTGATGTTACTTAATTTGTCTCTGTACTTAATAGTTTATTGTTGATGTTACTTAATTTGTCTCTGTACTTAATTGTTTATTGTTGATGTTGAGAAGGGTTCCGATTCTGATTCAAATTCATATGGGTCTGACATTGAGAAAAAATCTAAAGCTATTGACACCAAGAAGGCGATAGAAGAGCTACAGGAAAATGATGGAATGCTGATAAACATTAAGGAACAAGATGATGACAAATGCAGTGGTGCTGATGGTTAGTCACAAGTTTAATATCAAAGTATAAGTCCTAAATAGCAATCCTCAACAATAATTATATTTTCAGTTAGTATGGTTTTTACCTTCTAGTCGAATTTTGTTGATGTTTTCACTTGCTCAATAATGCAATTATACCTTATTATACAATTCTTTATTATGAAATATCTAGATATCGTATTCCAGTCCTTGGTTCTGTCTCAAATTCCATACAATTCCCTTTATGTCAATCCCCTCACTGACCTCAAACACACTCGCAGTTCGAGTGAAGGCTGTCATGGAAACTTTGATATCGTGCCTCTCGGAGTTCACATTCGTCGTAATTCTGACAACAAAGAGACTGTTGTCGTACTTAAAAAAGTTGAAAATGTAAAAAACGCTGATAAGGAAAATGCGGAACCGAATAGCGGGCCAGTAGCCGTGGCTAAAAAGGTGTCTACGGAGAAGTTTCATAAGAAGCCTAGAGCCTTGAAGCCAACTTCACTTCAACTGTGTATGCAAATGAATGAACCTAAATTTATACTTGGATCAGGAAGTATGGAGCCTGCTGATTCGGAGCACTCGAGTTCGTTGAAGATTTGGGATTATTCGGATTCTGAGTCTGCTCCGGCTTCTTCCTGGTCTACTATTCCCAATAGGTTTGTGAATTTTTTTGTATAAAATTATTGCTGAATTAATTAAATTTGATTTGTTGTTGAAATGTTAAGTACATCCAAATCTCGCCTAATTAATAATCGATAAATTTACTAACACACCATAAATTAATTATTCTAACATAATTTTTTTGTTCATTTATATTTAACCTGGATAAATTAATAAAATTATCCGGTCTAATGCTATTTAAATTGATCATCTGTTCCTATTTTGTAGGACATTGCTGTGCAGGCCTTTGCCAGTGGACATTGGGAGGTGCACTTAAGGTGCACTTGTGTGATTGTGAATGAAAAATGTGTAGAAGGACTACATGGGGGCAGTTTGTACACCCTTTACGCTAATGTAAGGTTTCCGTGTTTTACGACATTTCACTTTCTTCTTTTCTGCAAGTTTAACTCTTAAAATACTGTTAATCGTATTGGGATGTTATATAGTATTGAGGTTTCTTAATTGATTATTCATGTTTGTTAGTGTTGCCTTGGAGTAGGTTTTGCACTATGAATTACATTATAATAGGGTTATAGTGTTGGGTTGTAGTTGCTCTAATTTGTTACAAGTATTTACAACTAACCATTGTCAATAATCAATATGTCATGCTGCATAATGTTTGTTTCGCGTTTAAAATATTTGATTCTTATAATAGTGTTAATTATATTGGGATGTTTGACTTAGTTTTTATATTATAATTAAGGTTTCTTAGTTGATGTTTCGTGTTTGTGACCTGGATTGTAATTTATCAAGCATTAGTAACAAATAACCATTGTCAGTATGTTATGCTGCAATATGTTTGTTTTGCCATTTGAATATTTTGATTGTACCTCATAGTAGTTAGAATTGTCTTGCAACACAGCTTAGTTTGAGAATTCATTCTCATTCCAACTTTGCTTTCATTCCCAAACACTTCACTAAATTCATGGATGTTTCGCTAAGCAATCGCTATTTTATGATTTGTACTCATTTGATCATACTTGTGCTAATACCTTGAACAAGTATATTTCAAGGAGATTATAAAAATACTGCCTTATTACTAGGCATTGTGATCTCATAGATAGGAACTGAGAAACGGTTATAATTTGGCCCACATGTTGATATTGGAAATTAGAGCAAAGAAGTTCACAGTCTGCTGATTATAATCACGTGAGATAAACGTGACCTTAGTGAAATTTGTTTGATATGTCCAGTGATTTGATTCAGTTCACAGTAGTTATTCTATTTAATCAACCATTTATATGTTGTTTGGGAGCATTTAGAATTACATGTACTCTGTCATAATCCTTGAAAAGGTTAGTATTTGACTCTTTAATGGATTATCTCAGGAGGGTCATGGAAGACAATCGAAAACTTGCAGTGGCTCCCCACAAGAGGCATATTGGAAGATCTGAGTTTATAGTTGCTCAATCAACAAAGGGGATTTTATGTCCTGGTGATGAAGGTTTTGTGGGAAGTGTCACTTCCAACCTCATAGGTTCCAAGTACAATATATGGGATCAGGTTCGATGTCCATTTTAGTACTATGCTGTTGAAGAGCTGGATGATTGAAAATCATGGGTTCCAGCCACATGTCGTGTCAGAGCTCAATGAAAAGAGTTTCTGGAAGATGTTGGATGCTGGGTTTTATGAGCAGTGTAGGAGGAAGTATGGAGCTGTTTCATGAGCGTGTACTACAAGTGAAAGAAATGTAGGAAGATTGAGAAAGAGGTTAAGGAAGTCGAGCAAGCCCATCTTGAGACCTCTTATGCAGAAGTAGACATGTCAGTAGATTAATTTCTATGTAGGTTTTCTCGCTAAATCATATGAGTCATGTCTCTGCTTTTATCATTTACTATTCGTCCAATGTTTGTAGTTCTAGCACATTTTTGGCTATGGTTGCTTAATTACTTACCGGAAATGAAATTAGACTTTGCCAGGGAGTTTTTGTTGACTTTGTGATTGCATTAGACTTTGACATGTTTAGAATTTAAATTGGAAGCCGAACATGGCTGGAAACTGAAAAATCAGAATTTGGCTATTCTGGAAATACAATCTTACGACGGTTGTTTATCACATATTTCGTCGTAAGTTACTAATTTACGACGTATAGGTGTGTCGTAAATTTGTGGTTTATTTTATCAAAGATGGATCTCGTAAGAAAACATACGACATTTTTTCCGTCGTAAGTAACTAACATACGACATTATTATTCGTCGTATGTTGATAACTTACGACGGAATATTCCGTCGTAAGTAGATTTATTATTTTATTGAGAATGTGGGCCCCTACTTCCTAAATTCCGATACAATTTTATTTTGTGACGAAAAATTGAACTTACTACTCGAGCAAAAACGACGATTTTTTCCCGTCGTAAATGCCTCAATTACGTCGATTTTAGTTCAAAAAAACCGTCGTAAATGGACTTATTTTCTTGTAGTGTATTAACAACAAAAATTAAGGTTAAATACAGGAAAATAAGAACTAATATTTTAGTCGGATATATATTTTAGGCGGGTGTTTTAAATTTTTTCAATAATTTAATTTTTTGGTAGGATTTTTTAATGTTAAACTAAATATTAAATTTGATCACATTCTGTCAAATTTATTCGGTCATATTTAAGTGGTTGTATTTACCCGTGGTCGAATTTAGTATAAAAATGACCGAACTTCTAAGTTCAACTCCCTTAAAATTGAGCGTTTCAAAATTTGTTGAATTTAGCCTTGTTTCTTATAGTGGTTGTTCCAATAATTTTTTGAAAGTAATGTTTAATTTTTAAAAAGGGATACAGTAAAAATTATTAGTTATTAGCTAAAATATGCAGAAAAACAGAACAGTTGTTTTACTAATATGGAATACTTACTTTCTCATTATTGCATTCTACGGAAATAATAAAACATTTAAACTACTACTAACCATGCTCCTACAAATCAGGTGCATGATCCTACAAAGACTCCACTAGTTTCCTAACAATTGATAACTACCTAGACTGAATCAAACTTGTCAACGTAAACATGTGTAGCGGACTTATTCGAACTGGACTTAAACAAAATAGCCCACAAGGCATGTTTAGATTATTAAGTCCCAACAAACTCCCCCTTAATCTAAACATCCGCAAGACTTCTGACACCCAACAAGTTCCTCATCCTTTCGAATTCTGTTGCTGCTAACGCCTTCATCATTTTATCTGCTCGTTGTTCTTGAGTGTTCACGTACTTGATAACCATCAAACCCTTCTCCACGCAGTCACGGATAAAATGATACCTCAAGGCTATCTGCTTGCTTCTCCCATGGAAAGTTGGATTCTTGGCAAGGTCTATAGCTGATCTGTTGTCTATGTACAACGTGACTGGTCCTGTTTAAGTGCTCATACATATTTTAGAACTTGTTGCAACCAAATTGCTTGGCACGCTGCAGCTGTGGCAGCCATCAGTTCGGCCTCACATAAAGATAATGCGACACAATGCTGCTTCTGAGATACCCAAGTAATCAGGTTTTCATTAAGGTAAAAAAGCATTCCCCGCGTGCTCTTTCGGTCATCGATACTCCCGGCTAAGTCACTATCTGAAAAACCGGATAAAATATAATTCCCACAACCCTTGGTATAAATAAATCCGTAATGTGTTGTTCCTTTGATATACCTGCAGATTCTTTTTACTGCAGCCATATGTAATTCAGTTGGCCTTTCCGTGTCATCTCCTTACTATACCTACAGAGTAGGCTATATCAGGCCTCATGTGTACTAAATAATGGAGACCACCAATGATGTTTGTGAAATGCGTAGGATTAACTGCCTTTCCCATATGGCATGCATGAATACACATGCATGAATATTCAGTTTGTACTCCATTGGATACTTAACTGCTCTACACTCTGCATTGCCAACTCGTTCCAGGACCTTCGTGGCATACTGGGCTTGACAAATTTCTATAAATCCCTTCTTCTACACAACTTCCATACCTAAATAATACGATATTTTACCCAAATCACACATGTCAAATTCACGACTTATCTCTCCTTTAATCGATTTGAAGATATTGTCAAAGAGGAGAAATGCTGATTTCTGGGATTTCATCATAGAGGATTCCGTGAGGACGAGATTGTTAAGCACAAACTGGCATGTCAAAGGAAAGTTATGCAAGATCGTCCAAACACATACATATCTTAACCAACCAATGTTTAATACACAATCTGAGTGTAGTTCTTTGTACTAGGGACAGATAACCACTAGCACATATTGGTTTCTAGTTTTCATAAAGTTCTTTAATAAAAAATTATTTAGTAATCTATCGATAAATAATAACACCATGCAACCAAATTTTTTTCACTGAGTTTTTAAGTAATTTTTATTGTATATCACTTTTTAAATTTTTTTAAAATATTTTGTATAGATACTTTGTTTTGACAAAATTGTCTAGAAACTTAGATAAATTAACTTTCAAAATTTTCATTTTAAATAGTGACAAAACTTAATTTGACTTTTTTAAAAATAACACATGTAACTATGTGATCAATGTTACGTTAATACTTGCATAAGTGGAGAACATAAGGGAAGGAATTCCTTCCATAAATACTAGCTCAAATTCTACAAAAAGAAAATCAAACTCAATAGTTTTAATAGTTTGCAAAAATTTGGAGGAGTACACATTAGTTTGAGGTTATTTATTACTTAAATATGTCAATATAATATATATTTTACCTATAAGATAGTTCTTTGCAGTTCATACTAGACCTTCAACCATAATCAAAATATTACAAAATTTATCTATAATTGTGTTAAGTAGATTCTATTAATATCTCTATTTAATTGAAAGTAATGAAAATTATTTTTGTTCAATATGTAAAACAAGTATGTTGTTTAAACTCAACATATATGTTGGGCAATTTAACATATTTGTGTATAAAAATATAGTTGAATCAGGTACAAGGAAGATATTCTAGATAGTTGGACCCATTTAATACGCTAATTTTACTTTGAACATGGGCTCAAAATCCCAAAAAGATATTTTGTAAATATCTTATATTAAATTTAGCTCACTTGAAACTCTTGTAAATACTAAACAATTACAGTCTTACCTTATTTGTAGAAGAATGTGTAGAAAAATTGGCAAGTGACTTGACCTTATAAAGATTAATCATTGAATTGGGAAATAATTGGAATGATTAATCAGTAGAAAATTTGAAATAATTTAATATTGATATATATGTATTTGTACGTCAATATAAATATCAAAATCAAAATGAGAAAATAGTATATAGACAAGTATTAACTCAATGAATTTAATGATATTTTTAATATAGATTCAATTACCTAACTTTCAACCACAATAGTCAATAATATGATTTACCCAAGTTGAAGATAAAAGATAGAGAAATGGGGTCGTATATCCCAAATCCTAATGCACAAGTTGTAAACTTCACCCTCTAATTTTTAATTTAATTTCGCCATTGCCAGCTTACTCTCTCATATGTCATCAAGTTTCTACACATAGGTTCTCCTTTAAGTTTCCAATTCTCTCTCTCATAGATATTGTGAAAAAGGATTCCCATATCAACTGATGTTATATCATGAAATTTAATCTACTTGAACTAAATTGAGAATACTTAATTACCCAATTTCACTTGTTTGCTCGTGTTTTTACCAATTTTCTATAAAATCGTATGTTTGGAATAATAAAAAAGAGTGAGAACCTTGTTTTATGATATGATTTAACAAAGAGAATTTTCAATATTTTTTACAAAATAACGAGATTTATAGAACATGATTCGTAAAATAATATGTTTCGTAATGGGCGTGGAAGGATTCGATCCTCCCTAACTCTGATATCATGTTGAGTAAAAAAAGGAGGTAGTGCGATGTCTGCATAAAAATTATACTCTTTAGGATACATGATATGCATTTTATAATATTGAATACATGTATTTAGAGACAGTTAATGAGATAATAATTCTTATAAATAATATAGTAATCACTTTTCATATAAATTTTATCTCAAAGCTCCGATGCTTAATTATTTATAATTTCCCAAAAAGACTTGTATCTGGTCTATTCATATCTATATTCCTTATTAATTCATTTGGTTGAGAAAAAAAACTAGGTGTTATATCACGAAGTAATGTCACACATTTATCCCTCATAGTGCACTCTAAAAGTACGGACAAATTATGGGGTTGCAGCCTAATGGACGGATTGTGCCTTAATGCCCCTCAAACAAAAATGAGAATGACGTGGATAGGCTTTGAAGGATTATTTTTAAGGTATATGAAAATATAATGGATATATACATGTATTTTATGGTACTAAAAATATTTTTGTATTACTTGTATTCTATAGAATTTGAAGGATTATTGAAAGTATTTGAAATTGCACTAAATTGATTTTCATGTCTATTATAAAAAAGATTTACTAAATATTTTAAATTTCTTCATCAACACTAAACCAGTAAACAACGTGAATAATCAAGTGGCAATTTTATTATGAGCTGAGAGTAGTTTAAGGATGTAGTTATTTATGGGTACTTTACAAGGTGTTGGAATCTATTCTAGTTTACTGGTGGAGTTATCCATGGGTCCTTTACAAGTTGTTGAAATCCATTCTGAGTTATATAAAGTATCGTTAGACTTGATTAATAAAAAAGGGTAATCATTTAAAAATAATTTTTGTAACTTTTCAGTCTTGATATAATAATTTTCATAAATAATACGGTAATTTTTTTATAAATTTTATCTCCATGCTATGACGTATCAATAATTTTGACATCCGAATAATACTTATATTTCATCTATTAACATCCATCTACTATATCCACATAGATATTACTAAATATTTCACAATAACACTTGTATTTCATCTATTGGTATCCATCTATCGATATCCAAATTGATTTTTTGTATTATATGTTTTGGTCGAAAAAATTTCTACTTACTCTATCCCTAAATAACGTCACATATTATTTCCCAAAGTTCACACTATACTTACCAAAAGATTCATAGTAAACTTAGAGAGGAGCTTCTCGTGCACTAATATGTAATACGTACATGTAGATGAAGCCACAAAGAGAGGAAATATATAGAGGGACTGTACTCTAATGTCCCTCAAAACACTACAAGAAAAACGACTAAATACAACCGGTCCAAAACCGGTCGCATTTAATTAAATACGACTGCCAGCGGTGGTATTTAGCAAAATACGACCGATTTTTGATTCGGTCGTACATATGGGAGTAATATTTAGTAGCCGGTTGTATTCATACTAAATTCGACCGAAAATTTAACCTGTTATATTTTAAATTAAACTGGAGGTGGTCAAATTGTATTTTCACTTAAAATTTGAAAATCGCACCAAAAGTAATTTAAAGTTTTAAAATTTTAAATGGCCCTCCCAAAATGTAAAGTTAATCATATTTGAATTAAAATACAGTTCTAAATTAGAATGTATTCGATCGATAAAACAAAAACCTGAATTAAAAAAAATCTCGCCGCTAACTAGAAAATTTCCGGATTCGGTAAGCTACCCCGAATCCGGTCACCTTTTCGGTTAGGCAACCCAATACAAGTTCAAATCAGTATTTTCCACCTTATTTCGGTATACCAAGTAATTCTAAACTACTTCTATAATCCAGACCTATGCATAACAATATCATACTATCAACTAATTGTAATTGTGGGTTTAGAGGAAAACAAACTAAAATCAGCTTTTTACGGTTTTTTAAAGCCAAAAACCCAAATTGGGCCAGTTCTCAACTATATCTAATGTTCAATATCACAAATTAAAGCACAAATCATATACAATGTATAAATAATGAAAAATATAAACCACGATCATAACCACGTGACACCAAAATATGGAATTTAAAACACGACTTCAAAGCATTGTACATGAGGATATCCGGCTAAACGAGCTCGATTAGAATGCCATTAATTTTTCATTAAATCCGTGTCATGCTAGCAGTGAGTCAGGGTGATGACGGTATTTTCCAGCGAAGAAATGCACTTATTCCTGTAGTACTGCCTTCGTGAATGTCTGTGTCGTCTCTCATTTTCTCTGTCTATTAGGAAAAATATGTGGAGGCTGGGTTTTTTAGAATGAAAAAGAGTTTCCATAGGGTTTGAGAAAGAGGAGAAGGGGAGTGCAGAGAGGCGCATATGTGTAAGTTTGGATATAAAAGAATAATTAGGGTCTGGTGTTTGGTATGTGGGCTTTGTAATTGGGCTTTGAAAGCCTGCTTTATACTTACACTTATCTATAAATGATTTTAATTTTGTTAGTCAAATACCGATCTAAATTATCATTAATTACAATCAATTTTTTAATTAATGATATTTTTAAACATGTTAAGAAAATTTCTAACATGTAACATGTTCAATTGTGTAAGATATTTCTCTTAAATTATTAAGAATCTATTATTTTGTATTAACTTATACCCACCAAATCTAACTGTTATTCCCAAAAATTGGTATAAACAATATTCAGATTAAGATTGATAAAATAGGCAAAATCGAAGAAGAAACGCCTAAAATTTAGGAACATATAAGATTGTCTTTCCAGAAAGGGAAGGACAGCGCGCCCTTTGCGTGGTCAGGACGCGCCCCATAGACTGAATGGTTGATTGACAGTTGTGGTTAACCATGCCTTAAAGGCGCGCCCTCGAGCATAGTGAGGAGGCGCGCCCTCGAGCATAGTGAGGAGGCGCGCCCAATTGTTTTAGAAAGGGTGAGGAATTCCTTCCTATGGTGAGCCTTAGGGCGCGCCCTAAGTGAGAGAGATGGCTTGGATGGGACTTCAACAGGATTACTTGGATGGGTTCTGTGGAAGATTCAAGGAAGATGGAGATTATTATTACTAATTTATTTGGTACAGGTACTCTATTGAAGAACTCCTTCCTGTAGCACATCTACTGGAAAGGCGGTGTCCGTGGTAAGAGACCTCCAGGGGTATGCCTGGACTGAAGGCCTCCTCCTGTAGTCAATGGGTGTCCTCATTGGAGATGTGGGGTGAAATATGGTGTGTGCTTTGGGAGCTCTGTCTCTGTAGTCAACGGGTGTCCTCGTTAGGAGACTTTGGAGTATCCTGCACTTTGCACCCAAAAGCTTGGGATCACTTGTCCTGCAATCTGGTAGGGGCTCCTTATCGAGGGACAAGGATGCGTCCAATATTTGGGGTGAACCACGGCTATACATGCATCCGCGGACTAGAGAAACGGCTGGTAGCGGAGGGTTATCCTTGGCCAGGGAGATGCCTTATCCGTGAAGTCTTGAAGCCACGGACGAGCCTTGGGCCTTTGTGGTTGGGCCTCATCGGCGGACTTTCCTAAAGCTAGTAGAAGACGATTTCCAGTGGGTTTCCTACTGGGTTTCGGGATAAGAAATCTAAGCCCATTAGGTTTCTTGTTCCCCAAGAACTACGTGGGCTTGATCCCCTACAAATAGGGGTACGTAGGAAAATTGTAAGGGGTCAAAAGCGAGAGCGCAAAGGAGCCCCCACAAATCTAACCAATCTCAGCTCCTAATAATCACCACCACCAAACACTGTTTATCTTTTCGAACGAATACTTTTCATCGGATCCACCGATTACTGTTCACGTTTCCGACATAGAACTGTCATCACAGATCTTGTTTCCGGCTACGAACCTCAGACTTTGTTGCTCCCAAATTCCTCCGTCAAAAAATTGGCGCTAAAAGGAAGGGCTAATCAGGATCTGCATCTAGGAGGAAGGATGTCCCAATATCGTGCTGGAAGTTTTTATGATGGAAGCTCTGAAGAAGAATCTGATCACGGCTATGAACATGAACCTTACGTTCCGCCGATGACTGATCGTCCCACTCCGGATGTTGGGGGACAGCCGCCTGTGCTCATCACTAACGCCGATTTGCTGGAACAACTGTATCGCATGGGCGATGTTTTGAACGATTTTCACTCGAGTTTGAGCACCGTGGAACGGCGTAAGACCAGGAGGGGCCTTCGTCGCGGCCGTGCAACTCATGCACCTGGAAAAGCACCTATGACTGATAAGGACGCCTCATCCGGCCACGGCCACACTGGAGGGGGGCGTGTGCCGATCACCCCGCGACGCCTGGACTATTCCAATGACACGTCCCCAATCATCGAGCTGGTGGTAGAAGATGCTGATGCATGGGAAATCCTGCGGACGGATAACCAGGGAGCCACCCATCCGCACCGGTCTGGACGTAGTCTTGAGGAACACCGAGAGGCGGAGTCAATTCCGGAGAATCAGCAATGGGGCTTCGCAGCTTTGAAAGATCGCTTGGGGATCCGCTTGGGAGATGATTATTTAAGAATGTTGTTGCTTGAATGGAAAAATGAAGCTGATCGTGGAGATGTGACGCCCCATGATATAACGCGTGTGCCCCTGAATTCCCAGGAAAATCGGGAGCGGCACCGCGATCATGAGAGAGCTCCTCCCCGCAGATTGCTAGGCCGATATGGTCGTGGATATGGAAGCGACCGTTGGAGAAGGCCTCAATGGAGGGGAAGAGGTGGAGGCCAAAGTAGGTACTTAGATAGCGATAGCTATGCGAAACATGATGATCTCAGAGATGTGGAAAATTATGACCGCGGGACGGCTCGAGGCCGCGGTCGGGGTCAAATAGAAAATCAGGGGGGAGATCACGGTCGGAACCCCCAAGTAATTGTGATACCCGAAGATGCCCAGAACACGAACCAGCAGCAAGCCCCTCCAGGGGGGAACCAAGTAGAGGTACCTCCACTGCAACCCCAAGGTTCACAGCCTCAAATGCAGACTATTCCAGGTGTGGGGACTTTCAATGTGGGAGATCTAAAAAGGCTACTTAACCATCTAGAAGGCAGAGTGACGGCCACAGCTGAAATCCCTTCCCCATTCTCGATGGCGGTAAGAGAGGCACAGTTACCGACCGGGTATCGCAACACTACTAGAGATCTCCGTTTCCACGAAAACTCAGATCCTGTGGAATTCCTGGGTCGTTTTAATATAGAGATGGATGTGTACTAAGTCCCAGACTTAGCTCGATGCCGGCTCTTGGTGGCAACCTTTAGAGAAAGCGCCCAACAGTGGTTTCAAAAGCTCGAACTAGAAGTGATCACTTCCTGGGATCAGAAGAAAACTCTGTTCTTGACCAAGTTCCAAGCTGCAGTAAAATATGCGCCCTTTGTCACAACTTTTGCCAATATTAGGCAAAGGGAAAATGAAAGCTTGACGTCGTACGTCAAAAGGTTCAATGCTGAATCTACCAGCGTAAGGGGGCATCAGACGAAGCCCTGAAAAGCTTCCTAATCGCAGGATTAAGGGTTGGTTCGGACTTCTGGAAGCACTTACAAGGAAAAGACCCGGCTACTCTAGCAAATGTCTTTGTTTTGGTAGAATCGTTTAAAGTCATAGAACAATCTCTGGCAGAGGTGCAACCGACTTCGCAGGCAAGTCAATGAAGCAAAGCAAGGAAGAGAGATAGGTCTCCAAGCCCAAGGTACAGAAGGGGCAGTCGGAGCCCCGACCGGGTGAATACCGTGAACACAAGAAATGGATGGAGCCCTCCCTCAAACTATGACTACAGAACAAGCCGGTACACGCCTTTGGTCTCGTCTATTGAGCATATCTTCGAGGTAAACAAAAATAAAGGGCTATTTAGAAAACCTGAAGCTTTATCATCATGGAAAAGCAAAGACAAGAAAAAGTATTGTGAATACCATGAATCATATGGACATAACATGCATGAATATCGACAATTATCAGATGAGATCGAAGCGCTTATCAAAGAAGGATCCCATGGTGAATGGGTAGTCAAGGAAGTAAGGAAGCACAAGGATGACATATCAAAGAAAGAAGAAAGGCGAGCCCCGCAGGGGTCCAACAATGATACTCTGGAGGCAAATAAATTCATCTGGGACGGCAGCATCTGAACAATCTACGGGGGAGATCCCGGGATGGAATGCAGTAACCGAGCCTTGGCAAGATATGCTAGGGAAGCTCGGTTCAGACCTCTCACGGACATTCATAGGGTGGAGACTCGACCGCCCAAAGTATTTAAGGGTGAGTCCATGGATATTACCTTCAGAGAAGCAGATGCTCGATGGGTGCATCACCCTCACAATGATGCGCTAGTTATTTCCATCTAGATTTGAACCAAAAACGTCCATAGGGCCTTCGTGGACAATAGAAGCTCGGCAAACATCCTCTACTACAACACCTTTAAGAAGATGGGGCTAACTGATCGGGATATGTCGGGGGAAGACTCGTGGGTCTATGGCTTCTCTGGCGTGGGAGTTAGAGTTATGGGATCAATTCGGTTGCCAGGTACTTTGGGGGAAAGCCTGTTGTCCGTAACAAAAATGCTTGAGTTTAAGGTCCTGAATCAGGAGTCGTCCCATAACGTGTTGCTGGGACAGCCTTTTCTTCGGAAGATGGGGTTATTATTTCAATCCACCACCTTACCATCAAGTTTCCAACGCCAAATGGTGTGGGGAGTATAAAGGGCTCTCAGTATGACTCTCGAGAGTGCTACAGGCAAGCTATGAGAGGCTTTAGAAAAGACTCCCACACCAAAGATGCATCAGACAATGATCGAGAAAAGAGCATTGAGCGACCGATCGGGGAAATCCAGGTTCATTATTATGTCGAACAAAAAGACGAGTGCTCCTCTGAACTTCCTCCGGCAATGTTGTTCTGGAAGATACAATCAGAATTGAAATGTTGGAAGAAGAGGAATCCTCAAACACCGTAGTCCAAGCAGATTTCAATGGGGAACAACTAGAGGGAAGATTTGACGTCTTGCAAAGCCTCGGACAGGACGAGCATAAGGTAGATGCCCCTCTCCCAGAGGGAGCGCCCTTGCCCGCAAGAAATATCAAGGAAGTTGATGCCCCTGCGATGCAGGGCGCGCCTTCTAAAGAAGTCGATGCTCCTCCTAAAGAGGATGTGCCTTCTCTGCAGAACAATGAAAATCATGATTCACCCGACCTGGATCCACAGATACCAATGCCAACGGAGAAGGTGGGGCCAGCAGAAGATACAATTGAAATCCCCGTCGACAAAAAAGTTCCGAGTAAGGTTTTAAGGATTGGGTCTCAGTTGGTACCAAGAGTGAAGGAAGATCTATCGGTCTTTCTCTTAGCGAACCTTGACGTATTTGCATGAAACCATTCTGATATGGTAGGAATTGACCCAGAGGTAATGTGCCACCGTTTGAATATCGATCCCAAGCATAAAGGAGTTCGACAAAAGCGCAGGGCCGTAAGCGGAGAGAGGGCTACGGCCTTAGCGGAAGAAGTGGATAGGCTCTTGGCCGTTGGACTAATTCAGGAGTCCTTTTACCCGGAATGGTTGGCCAGTCCAGTGTTAGTGAAAAAACCCAACGGCAAATGGAGAACATGTGTAGATTTCACTGATTTGAATAAATTGTGCCCAAAGGATAGCTTTTCCTTGCAAAGAATTGATCAGTTGGTCGACGCCACGACAGGACATGCCTTGCTCAGCTTCATGGAGGCATACTCCAGGTATAATCAAATTCTCATGTATGGGCCTGACCAGGAGCACACCTCTTTTATTACTGACAGAGGACTTTACTGCTATATTGGAATGCCATTCGGTCTGATCAACATCGGTGCCACTTATCAAAGATTGGTAAACAAAATATTTAAGGGGCAGATTGGAAAAATGATGGAGATATACGTGGATGATATGCTCGTAAAATCTAAGAAGGCAGAAGATCACATCGCCGACTTAGCTGAGATGTTCCAGATTCTGAGAAAGTTTTAGATGAGGATAAACCCACAGAAGTGCGTATTCGGTGTGGAATCAGGGAAATTCTTGGGATTCATGGTTAACCACCGGGGAATTAAGGCAAACCTGACAAAAATCAAGGCTCTGTTGGACATGAAATCTCCTACCAGCGTCAAGCAAGTGCAGAGCCTGATAGGAAGAATTGCGGCCCTAAATCGATTTGTCTCAAAGTCGTCAGACAGGTGCAAAGAGTTTTTTAAAGCAATCAAAGAAATGGGGAAGAATTTTGTATGGACCCCTGATTGTGAAGAAGCTTTCCTGAAAATTAAAGAGCAGTTGGGAAATCCTCCAATGTTGGCCAAGCCGGAAGGTTGGGAAAGCCACTAGTGGCCCGTATACTATGTGAGCAAAAGGTTGCTGGAGGCGGAAACCAGATATACCATCATGGAAAAACTGGTGTACGCCCTTATTCTTGCAGCACGAAAGTTAAGACCATATTTTCAGGCTCACCGAATAGAAGTCCGCACTGCTTATCCACTCTGGCATATTCTACACAAACCCGAATTGTCGGGAAGAATGTTAAAATGGGCAGTAGTGTTAGGACAATTCGATTTGGAATATTGTCCTCGCACGGCAATCAAGGGACAGACATTGGTTGATTTCATACTTGAGTTTGATTTTGAAGTAGATGACAAAGCCATAGTTTTGGCAGAACCTTCCTCGCAAAGAAATTCACCCGGTGATAAGAGGGAGGAACTCCCCCATTCTTGGTGGATCTTACATGTCGATGGGGTCGTAAAAAGTAACGGATCAGGTGCAGGGATTGTCTTCATCACTCCTGAGGGGTACCGTTTGATGAGTGCTATCCATTTCAAATTTTACGTCACCAACAATGATGCTGAGTATAAAGCTTTGATCAACGGCCTGAAATTAGCTCTGGAGGTGGGGGTCGTGAATTTGATAGTTCGAAGTGACTCTGAGTTGGTTGTGAACCAAGTCAACGGAGTTTTAATAAATAAAACTCAAAAATATAAAGAGTCGGTTGTTCCTTTTTGTTTGGAGAGAGAGATGAACTGAAGAAATTAAAGAAACGGTGGAGGATTGAGGCCGATTCCGAGCAAAAGTTCGCCGCTGGAGTTGATGCTTTTAGTAAGGAAAGAGAAAGTAAAAAGAAAGGGGAGAGTAAAAGTGAAAACAAAAATGACTGATGGTGACCTGTATTTATAGGTAAAAAAGGACAACTGTCAAATCGGTCACGTCAATCACGATTCCTGAGGGATGCGAGAAACTATTTCAAGTTATTTCAAATTTTAGGATGCGCCCTCTTGAAGGTGCGCCTCATGAGATTGACACAACAACTTAAAATTCAAAATACGCAAAAATAGGAACTTTAAATAGTTCAAGCCCTGTTTAGAGGGCGCGCCCAGTAGATAGTACTGGGGAGTTTATTTATACAGATTTTATTAAAGATGAAGAGAAATTCCAATCCCATTTTTAATGACATATGAAATTTGGGGGGTAGTTGTTATGCCCAAAAATTGGTATAAACAATATTCAGATTAAGATTGATAAAATAGGAATAATCGAAGAAGAAACGCCTAAAATTTAGGAACAGATAAGAGTGTTTTTCCATAAAGGGAAAGACGGCACGCCCTTTGCATAGTCAAGACGCGCCCCATGGACTGGATGGTTGATTGGAAGTTGTGGTTGACCATGCCTTAAAGGCGCGCCCTCAAGCATAGTGAGGAGGCGCACCCAATTGTTTAAGAAAGGGTGAGGAATTCCTTCTTATGGTGAGCCTTAGGGCGTGCCCTAAGTGAGAGAGATGGCTTGGATGGGACTTCAACATGATTACTTAGATGGGTTCTGTGAAAGATTCAAGGAAGATGGAGATTATTATTACTAACTTATTTGGTGCAAGTACTCTATTGAAGAACTCCTTCCTGTAGCACATCTACAGGGAAAGACGGTGTCCGTGGTCAGAGACCTCCAGGGGTATGCCTGGACTGAAGGCCTCCTCCAGTAGTCAATGGGTGTCCTCATTGGGGATGTGGGTTGAAATCTGGTGTGTGCTTTGGGAGCTTTGTCTCTGTAGTCAATGGATGTCCTCGTTGGGAGACTTTGGAGTATCCTGCACTTTGCATCCAAAATCTTGGGATCACTTATCCTGCAATTTGGTAGGGGCTCCTTATCGGGGGACAAGGATGTGTCCAATATTTGGGGTGAACCACGGCTATACCTGCGTCCTCGGACTAGAGAAACAGCTGGTAGCGGAGGGTTATCCTTGGCTAGGGAGATGGCTTATCCGTGAAGTCTCGAAGCCGCGGACAAGTCTTGGGCCTTTGTGGTTGGGCCTCATCGGCGGATATTCCTAAAGCTAGTAGAAGACGGTTTCCAATGGGTTTCCTACTAGGCCTCGGGATAACAAATCTAAGCCCATTAGGTTTCTTGTTCCCCAAGAATACATGGGCTTGATCCCCTATAAATAGGGGTACGTGGGCAAATTGTAAGGGGTTAGAAGGGAGAGCGCAAAGGAGCCACCACTAACCCTAAGCAATCTCAGACCCCAATAATCACCACCACCAAACACTGTTTATCTTTTCCGACGAATACTGTTCATCGGATCCACCGATTACTGTTCACGTTTCCAACGAAGAATCGTCATCACAGATCTTGTTTCCGGTTACGAACCTCAGACTTTGTTGCTCCCAAATTCCTCCGTCAACACTAACTAATTATATTCATATTTGTTTCAATTTAATTTCTTTAATCCCGGATCAATGGTTAAAACATTATTTATTAATAGTTAAAACTTATGTTGGCCTGGATAAAAGTACATAATAATGACTAAATAATCATCTTTTTTTTTGTTTTATTAA
This sequence comes from Apium graveolens, assembly GCF_009905375.1. Classification (NCBI taxonomy): domain Eukaryota; kingdom Viridiplantae; phylum Streptophyta; class Magnoliopsida; order Apiales; family Apiaceae; genus Apium; species Apium graveolens. The sequence goes on along the minus strand of NC_133654.1, from coordinate 262,620,253 downwards.
AATAGTATGAAGAATTATCATAATTTAACAGTCAAGGTTCAGTTTGACTAGTACAGTTAACTAGTGTTTATTCCTCAATTGGAGTTTCAATATTTTTTAAAAAATAATTATCAACGATCCAACTGTATGGATGTCAAAATATATATATATATTAGTGATATAACCAAAGTTTCATATACATATAATTTTATTTGGTTTGTCATTTTAACAGTCAGTCAAGCTTCAGTTTGACTAGTACAACTAAATACTATTTTATTCCTCAATTGGAGTTTTGATTTTTTTAAAAATATTTGTCAACGATCCAACCGTATGGATATCAATATATATATATATATATTAGTGATATAACCAAAGTTTCATATCCAAATAATTAATTTAGATTGCCATTTAAAAAGTTAAGCTTCAGTTTGACTTGTACAACTAACTAGTCTTTAATCCTGAATTGGTATTTCGATTTTTTTAAGAATATCTTTCAACGATCCAACCCTATGGATGTTAAAAGAAATATATATTAGTTATATAACCAAAGTTTCATGTTTGACTTTTGTGTAAGTTTTGTAATTGGACTTTGGCGTTTGAAGAACCAATGGACTTGGTGCTTTTGGAACCACCCGTATTTGTGCTTTTGCAACCAGACATTTTCAGTTTCTGCTCAGAATACTTGTTGTGATGCTCAAGGGAAGAGTTTGTTCATTAATATAGGAAGAGACACATGAGGCAGACAGTCACGTACGTTGTATAATGGTCCACTTTCCCGAGTCCTAGCTGATTCCCACATAAAATTTACGAGATATAACAAGGAAATGAAGAGACCTTTACGTACACATTGTATATTGTGAAACAGGATAGTCACATACACTGGTTGTGGGCTTTTTTCGTTGAAAGAGCTAAAGTTCACATGATGATCTGTTTTAGTAGAAAATTAAATATGACACTGCTCAACCAAGTAGGCATTTATGTAGGTAATGCCTGTTTACCTTTAAAATTGATTTGAACATTTTTTTTAAATACATAAAAGTGTATTGTGTTTTGTAATAACATTTATAACAAAACAGGGGAAAGACTATTTGAAGCTCACATTAAAAAAAAAATTATTAGTGCACTTCAAATTCATGATTTTTAAAGGTCAAATTAAAAATCGAACCATACCCATGTAAATGTCATGTTAAAATAAGTAAGTATACACATTTTTGAATGATTTTGTTATTTATATCGGCCACTTTATAACAAAAATAAATGTTCATTTTATACCGTTAACATTATAAAAGAAAATAGAATTATCATAAAATCAATATTAGAACACTTGGATTTGCAAGAAATTCTTTTTACAATTATATTTTGACTTAATATTCACATCCATATGTTAAAATAATATTCGAGAAATGTAAATTTAGGCGCACTAATAGAAAAATTTTCTATTGAGGCCTTTAAAAACTCCAAGTTCTTGTAACATTTCTTGTAAACTGTATTATAAAAAACAATAATCGGAGTTAATTGGTAGAGATATCGGAGATAGATCAATCGGTAATTGGGATTAATTGTGATGTTTAATCGGAGATAAATTTTATAAAAAATTATATAGAAATTATTTTTAGTATAGAAATACTAGACTTGGATACCTGTTTAATAAAATTCATAAAAATAAAAGTAAAGAAGAAAGAAAACATACACATTTTTACTGTAATGAAATGATGAGCACTTGCAAAACGAGGGCCAATTTTTATGACTGCTTCGTGCATACCACCACAAAAGGTAATTAATTCATACAAATATATGTTGTACAACTTTTTTTGGGAAGGATTAATTGAGTAAGAAAAAGTCATATATTATTTTTACAAATAATCTAGTTGAACAAATATATGATATTAACTCGATTCACAATATTGAGTTTGAGCCATCGAGCATAAATGCAATCCTATAAATACTTTTATGACCAAATCAAAATCTTGAAAATTCGGCAAATCTGATAGTCTAAACATGAAAACAAGCAAAAACACCCCAAATTCTACCTCTAATTATTTCTGCTAAACTAAGAGGCTAAACAAACCAGAACTCTCTAAACAAAATCAAATAAATTGGGAACAACTCACTAGTGAAAAGATTTCTTTAACGACATAAATCCTTACCTGAGTAGGAATATTATTGAAAAATAAGAGCAAAACAAAGGAAAGTAATATATTTAGAGCTTTTCACCTCTGAAAGCCCATGAAACCCTTGACATCTGAGTAAAGACTAAGAAAAAGATTATACAATAACTTACGAATTTGATTTCCGTATGTTGTACAACCTCAATATGATTTTTTAATATATTATTTTACCAGCAATTACATATTTTAACGATTCAGCCTGATTCTTATCCGTCTTAGCCGACTTTTGAATGTTTTTTCGAGAAAAATGAATTTTCAGCTTCTTTTTTTAATCAATACTATATCATAGCGTAAACCGATTAATTGGTGATTAATTCAAATTAATCACCGATTTTTTAAATAGCGATAGCAAATATAGATTATTTTTCATGAACATCGGTTAACATGGATTCTACTGAATGGTTCGACAAGATCAGTCTTGACGCTCATCGTGTTATGGAATGTTTTAAAATATTACTTTATACATATAGGTGTATAGTATATACCTAGAAGCATATACTCATGAATACGTTTAACATTATAAATCTTCAATTTAAAAATATGTGATGTTCACATTAATTATCTAATAATTTTAAATAACATCTAGACTACTATGTGTCCTCGTGCTCACATTTTACAAACTTAATTACCACTTGAACAAGTTGATGGACCAAGCTATCCATGACAATTTCGAACTTTAGTTTTTATGCACTCCGTTCATCTCGACTTTATTACGATTGAACAATTTTCTTGAATTGAAAATACATCATAATCTATAATTAAACCTTTTATATTACATGAAATTTTATTTCAAAAAGGTATGATCACTCAGCATTTTTTCTGCTTTTGCTTTGCGATCCCAGATCAGAATATTTCAGAATATTTGGTTCGATCCTCTTATTTTGATTTTTTTAATTTTCAATATAATAAAATGAACAAGATCATGCTCATATCCTACGTGAGACCCTTAGTATTACTAATACCTAATACTCACACATTACGTGTATAATATTCACACATTATGTTTATGACTAAAAATAAATATATTTGAAAAAATTATAATAAATTTCAGTAATCGACATATTAAATTGTTGACCATATTATATTTAGCAACCATTCTATGTCAAAAAGAAAAATGAAACCAACAAAGCAATATATCAACACTTATTTATATTATACATGTAATAATTAATGTATATATCTATATGGAAAGAGAATAATAGAGATAATAAACGCTTATTATAAAATCACTCAATCAATATCTTAATACATCTAAAACTATGTGTAAGATTTAATGTATTCATGCGTTTTGAATGCTTGAACAAAAATATTCTCTTGAAACTTTCTTAAAAATAAATTGCGCTCTCAAAATTTTAGATTCAAATCATTGATAACTACAGAAAATGACTTCTAGTAGTTGATAAACATTCTTAAAGAGAAAACATGACATACACTACTTTAATCTATATCATGCAACATAGACCACACTCACTCTTTACCAATTCGTTTAATGATTTGAATTTGCTTGAATAGTTAAGTCATTTCCCTTGCTAAAATCCCCTTTTGTGACATCTCAAACTTGGTTAACACTAGCTCCTTTGAAAGGTTGCGAGAAGGGAACCAATCTTATTTGTTAGAATATGGCTTGAATCTATTTTTAGTGGCTTATCTGTATTAAATAAATTTTTTAAAGATCCATCTGTATAGTGTTAAGATAAATCCATTTTAATAATGTGAAAAAATAATTAAAAATATTCCACCTAAGAGGTGTAAAATATATTAATTTTAATCATATAAAAATTAACTATTTTTTTGCATTTTAAATTAAGTTAAAAATTGGCATCCTTTTTCTTCAAAAAAGTTATGTTAACTAGCTATTGGCGTTCGCTTCGCTTAATAAATTCGTCGGACAACTCTTATTTAGTTCGCTAATTACTAAACTTGAGCTTGAACACTAAATTATGTTCAATAATATTACCGAATATTGTTCAGTTTGTTGAATTTTAGTTCATTTTCATTAAGAGTTCGTCCAAGTTCGGGGTTTTACATCTCTACAAGAAAGAGTTGTGGTCAAGTGGTTGTACATGAATAAACGAAATATTATGGTTATAGAAATAAATAATATGCTCAATTTTTTTGGAGTGGACTAAAGCCTTTGCTCCGCCTGGTCTTGTTTATATGATAAAACTTTTACTTTGTGTTTTTGGTCAACTGAAATTTAATATTTTGATTTAAAATCGCAAAGTGACACTTTGTAAAGTATGAGAAAAAGGTAATTAAATTTGTATATGGAAGTAAGTCTATTAACAAAGATCTCGAACAATCTCCAAAAATGTTGAACATGATAAAATTGACTAGTTGCTCAACTTGGTATTTGTTAAAAGTTTATCATGAGATGGTAATCTTGTTCTAGATGGATCATCATTTGGTTGTATTGTTGAAGGGTGTAAAAAACAAGGATGAAAGCATTTGAGATCAAATTTATGTTCTCCACAATAAAATGAGGTTAATGGGTGATCTACTTTCTTTATTTTTAATGAAAAGTAAAAACCTATTTTAAAATTTATCAAAACAAATTTTTATTATGCAACAACAATACTAAAATAGTATTTATAATTACATTTATTTTTATATTTCTACATAGCATAATGTATGAAAAGAAATCATATTCAATAGAAAAATAATTTAACTTCATTTCCAATCACTTTGCATCTACTAAATTTTAGTAGTTCAAATAAGAATTATGTATATAATATTCAATATTAAGTTTTATTTTGATTACAAAATTTATTTACTTTACATAAAAAATTGTATAATTTAATTTACTGGAAAGATATTTATTCTTTATCAATGATCCAAATATCTTTACAATAGTTTTTAATGAATAAATACCTATTTATCAAATTCCTAAAAGCTCAAACCCGTTAAAAACTTCTCTTTTTTATAGTAGGTAACCCCCAACCACTACTCTTAAGCCACAGGCTATGGCTCAGGAGCCCTAATTAGAAAATTCTGGATTCGAACCTGTGAGTAAGAGAGGATAGAAAGAGGATAGTTATTACCTATTTAACCAAATGAGCCAACCGCACTTCTACTTTTCTCTTTGTCTCAATGCAAAGAATTTAAAATAAACAAATAAATATGTAACTTATAAGTTATTGTAAAAAATAGAAAGTACAATAGTTTAGAGAAAACATAACTTAATATTTAAAGTAAAGTGAAAAGTGTTTTATTATAATCTTATAATTTTTTATATATGTGTACACTAGTTTGATTAATTCAAAAGTTACTGCGTTGAACACAACATAATTAAATAACATAAATATGTCTAGCAATTTTATCAAAAAAAAAAATCAAACTGTGAGACAATGAAATATTTTTTCAAAGTGAAAGTCGTATATTATATTTAATAAATTTTATTGTAATACGGTGCTGACTTTAAATAATTTTTAATTAAATATTGTTTAAACAATTCTTTTTTTATAAACTTTATCCTTGGTACGGTGAAGCTGACATTTCAATAATTTTTTATAGTATCCCAGGAACACTCAAATCTCATCTATTGTATCCTTAAGGATTTCCTCATTAATTAATTTGATTTTAAAAAAACCTTCAGCAGTCCATATATAAAGTCACCTTTTTCCCCAGTAGTGTACCCATCTCTCTTTCCAGTGAAAAAAGAGGGAGAAACATGGAGGGATTATTCTCTAATGTCCCTCAACAACCAAATGACAATGATGTGTATACTAGTGATGGATGGACTTTTAAAGATAATAAGTTATATGAAAATACTATGGCAGAATTTGAAGACTATGGCTCAGCTGCATTTTTTCAAAGGGTGGCTGTTGTGATGCCATGGAAAACCATGGCATCCATTCAACTTCATCATGAGATTTTGATGGAGGAATTGAAGTTGATCAAGTCATCTAATGGTGAATTCGAAGATATTGTCATAGAGGAGGACGGTGATTTTGATGATATTGTTGTAGAGGATACCATGGGTGAGGAGGAAGTAATAGAACAAGTTAACCAGCAGACCACCAGGCCAAAGAAAAGAGGTATAGCATGGACAATGGAAGAACACTGGTAACATTACAATCTTTAATAGTCACTCTTTAAAGTTGTTTTCCTTTAAACATATAATCATCTTGTTAACCTAAGTAAATTTGACAGGGCATTTATGAGGGGATTAGAAGTATGCGGAAAAGGAGACTGGAAGAACATATCCCAGTTTTTTGTGTCTTCCAGGACTCCAGCTCAGGTTGCAAGTCATGCTCAAAAATTCTTCAAGCGCATGCAGAAAACAGCTGCTGAGAAACATAGGACAACCATTAACGACATTCAGTGTTTTTGTTGCAACTGTAGCCCATGCAAGTTTGGGTCCTCGGTGTCTTTCGCCACATCCTTTCCTAAATAAATTTAGCAGCCTATGGTTATGTATACCTACTTACTAATAATACTGGGTTGATGTATGTGGATGCCTCAACTTTTAAGTTCTTTCTGTCTTTCTTTGTTTTCAACTATATATACCAATAATAATTCCCTGATTATGAAGGGATTATGATAATAAGGTACCGATTATGATGAATTTCTTTTATCAATTCCATATTTCTGTTATGATTCTCTCATTAAAATTTTGACTAATTAACCTTCCATTGTGATATGAAGAATGCATAATACATGGTACATAATATTTAAAATTTAAAATGGATGTTTTAAAAAAAAAATTCATAAATTTCACCTCTAATATTGTGCTATTAACCACAAAAAAATAAGGTTAAATGCAAGAAAACAAGACTTAATATTTGACCATTTTAGTCGGATTCATATTTTAGGCGGGCGTTTTAAAGTTTTTCAATAATTTAATTTTTTGGTTGGATTTTTTAATATTAAACTAAATATTAAATTCGACCTCATTTTATCGAATTTATTCGGTCATATTTAAGTGGTTGTATTTATTCGTGGTCGAATTTAGCATAAAAATGATCCAACTCCTAAATTCAACTCCCTTAAAAATGACCGTTTCAAAATTGGTCGAATTTATCCTTGTTTTTTGTAGTGGTTGTGCCAATAATTTTTAAAAAGTAATTTTTAATTTTTAAAAAACGATGGAGTAACAATTCTTTTCTATAAATAATAACACCATATAACACCATGCAACCAAATTTCTTCATTGTATATCATTGTCTTGCAAACTCTGTTACTGCTCCTATCATAAGCCAATGCTTTCTCTCTGCTAATGCAACAGTCGCTTGTGTCATGAATTCGGGAATTTGGTCTTTACCGAGGCCTAATAGCAGAATTCACCACACAGACTTTTTACTCACCAGCTGGCTTGAGGACCCTAATCTTCCACCTATTCATTCCAGTGGTCGTGATCATATTTTATGGAATGGTTTGTGTTATACCCAAAATTTGGCATTGAATTGACTCGGGTTAAATGCGGATTACGGGCGGTCAAACCCGGTATTGCATTATAGAAGTTTAGGACGCGTCCAGGCATAGAGGACGCGCCTAATTTTGAGTTGATGTTCTATGGTCTGGCGATGGTAAAGCTTGGGAGTGCATGATTGGGAAAGGACGCGCCCACTTGTGGTAGACACGTCATTGGGAAAATTACTTGACAAATATGATCTCGTGGTGGTGAGGACGCGCTTGTCTCCACTAGGACGCGTCTTGTAGTTGTGGCATGCTGTAAGGAACGGTTGATGAAGGAACAGGGTTGGATTTATAAAGGTGAGGACGCGCCCGGACTCCGAGGACGCGTCCTGTGATTGGTCTATATGTTCTCAATGGTGACTTCAGGACAAAGCTTGCATGGAGAGGAGCAATGGGGGTTATTTTTACTAATGTATTTATTGCAGGTACTCTTTGAAGAATTCCCTCCTTGAGACGGTCAAGGAGGGGGATGTCCGTGAAAAGCTTGAAGGCCTCCAGGGGTATGCCTGATGATTGAAGGCCTCCAGGGGTATGCCTGATGATTGAAGGCCTCCTCCTGTATTCAACGGGTGTCCTCGTTGGGGATGCGGGGTTAACTTTGGTGTGTGCTTTGGGAACTCTGTTCTTGCATTCAACGGTTGTCCTCGTTGGGGAACTTTGGAGTCATCCTGCACTTTGCACCCAAGAGCTTGGGATCACCTGTCCTGATATCTGGTGGGTTATCCTCATTCGGAGGACAGGGATGCGTCCGGCACTTGAGGTGAACCGTGGTTATACCTGCGTCTGTATATGAAGGGAGGTATCTGTAGCGGAGTGTTATCCTTGTGCAGGGAGATGCACTATCCGTGAAGTCCCGCGATTACGGACGAGTCATGGGCCTTCGCGGTTGGACCTCATAGTTGGATATTCCTAAAGCTAGCGGAAGATGGACTTTGGATGGGCTTCTACTGGACCTAGGAATAAGAAGTCTAAGCTCATTAGATTTCTTGTTCTACAAGAACTATGTCAGGCTTGATCCCTATATAAAGGGTACGTAGGCACATTGAGAGGGTAAGAAGTTGAGAACTGATAAGAGAGCCACCACTTACACTGATCAATCTCAGCCTAAAACAACCACAAGCCACCACACAGCGCTTGATTTTCCGGGAAAGAACCACCGTCACAGATCTTAGTTCCGACGAGAAACCTCAATCTTTGTTGTTACCAGATTCCTCCGTCAATAAAATTGGCGCTAGAAGGAGAGGCAGCTAATTAAGGTCGTAATCTTAGGAGGAAAAGATGTCTTATAATCGTGATGAAAGTTCTTATGATGGAAGTGACAGCAGATCTGAAGGAGAAGGCGGGGGAGGCTACACTCGCCATGAACCCTACGTTCTCTGAAATATGGCGGATCCACCAAGAGCTCCGGATGTGGGGGGGACACCTCCAGTTCTCATCAGCAACGCTGATATCTTGGAGCAGTTGTACCACATGGGGGATACTCTTAATAGTTTTCACTCAAGACTGAATACGGTGGAGCGTCGGAGGATAAGGAGAGGTCGACGTTTTCCCCGTCACGGTCATGCAATGGGGAAAGCGCCAGTAGTGGAAGGAGATACCCAGGGCAGCGGGGAAATCCCGCGAATCACTCCGCGGCGCTTGGAATATTCCGATGATGTAGAGCCTATTATGGAGCTTGTTGATGAGGACACTGATGGTAGGGAAATGCCTCGCCTCCGTAACCAGGTGGTGCCACACCCACATAGGTCTGGGAGTACGATGGACGAGCGTCGTCGTACGGAGAACACTCAAAATCAAGATGAAGAAGGAAGGGATCTTTCAACCTTGAAAAGAAGGCTTGGCATAAGGTTGGAAGACGATGATTTGAGGATGTTGCTGGTAGAATGGCAAAAGGAAGGAAACGCTGGAGAAGCGAGGCCCCTTGACATAACGCGTGTCCCCCCTGCATTCCAAAGGGATGACAGAGTGCGGCACCGCGAGCACGAGCGTGCCCCTCCGCAAGGAAGGCCCGGGAATTACTACCGGGGATATCAGAGGAATGGACGAGGAAGGGTGGGATACCAATACGGAAGAACACCCTACAATGGTAGGAGAGATGGAGCACCCTCCGCTGAGGAAGCTCCTGCCATTATTCTCGTAGCTTCCCACAGTCCTACAGGTAATGGGTCCAGGGCGCGTCCTCATGACCAGGACGGCGGGCGAATTCAAGTAAGAATGCAAAATAATGATGAAATCCCGCGACGCGGTCAAGAGGAACCTCGCGTGCGGGAAAATATTCAAAACCAAGATGGTAACATGCCACAACCACAGCCTCAGGGCGAGGGGCGGGGAAATCCACTGCCGCACCCGGGGGGTAATCAAGGGGAATTACAACAAGTTGGAGAGCAACTCCAACAGCCTAATGTTCAAACCATTCCTGGAGTAGGGACGTTTAATGTGAATGATCTCAAGAGGTTGCTCAACCATCTTGAGGGAGGAAGAGTAACGGAGACTGTGCAAGCTCCTTCTCCTTTTACTGTTGTTGTAAGGGAGGCGCAATTGCCTGCAGGATACAGGAACACAATCAATGACTTGCATTTTCATGGGAACTCTGATCCTGTGGAATTTCTGGGGCGCTTTAACATTGAAATGGATGTATATCAAGTGCCTGATTTGGCTCGATGCCGTCTCCTGGCGGCCACTTTTAGAGAAGGTGCTCAGCAGTGGTTCCAAAAACTTGGTCCAGGGGTAATCACATCCTGGGAACAGATGAAAACTTTTTTTGACTCAATTTCAAGCTGCAGTGAAGTACACACCACCAGTTACCACACTGGCTAATGTGAAGCAGAAGGACACTACTAGAAAATCAGCATTAGACATCGCACATTAGACATCAGTCAGAAAAGTCACTGATGTTAAAAGCTTTTTTTACATCACATAAAAAAAAATGATGTCTTTTTGGTATGTTTACATCAGCTTTTGAGTAAAATGATGTCTAAGTTATTCTTTTAAAAACTACGTCACATCAGTTAACATATAAACCGATGTCCAATTTCTTTTTAACATCGGTTGATATAATAACCGATGTCTAAGCTCAATTTTAAAAAATTAGAGCCCGCTGCTTCTCCCTTTTGCTCCCCGCCCTTAGCCAAATTCCCCCCCTAGTATATTTCCCTATCCCGCCTATTCACTCATTCACTTTAATAACATTATAACATAAAATTAAAAATAAATCAAAATCAAAACAAAAACAAAAAATTATAATCTTCACAAAAACAAAAACTCATTCACTCATCCCCCTTTCTCTCTCGACTGCTAAACCTAGAACTCTCAAATGTATGCTTACTGTCTTTCCCCCTTTCCGATTAGACCTTGAATCTCCAATTAAACCTCTCAATTTCTTCAACTTTCTAAACCTAGAACTCATTTGTTTCAATTTTTGTGACAGATTCGAAGATTAAGGAGTTAAGTGTGTTCATTGAAGTTTAAGGTGAGGAGTACAGTTTCTTGGAGCTAAATCTTGTAGCTAAGGGTTTATTAAAGCTTAAATCTCGGAGCTAATTAAGTTGGATTTTGGTCTTGGAGTTTGTTGCTGTATTTTTTGGGATTTTGGAGCTTGCTTTGTTAGGTATATTCTTCTTTACATATCTATTTATATATGTTTGGGATGCATGTATATATTTGTGTAGTTGTATGTATGCATGTGAAATTGAAATGTGTAGTTGTTGCATGTGTAGTTCTATCTGTAGTTAAAATATAGATTTACATGTAATAACAAGTGCTTGTATATATTTGTGTTTGTGTTGTTTGTAAATATATTTGTGTTTGGGGCTTGTTGTTGTAAATAGCATGGTTTATGAGTGAATATAGGAATTTTATATTGATTATACTAGGTAGTAAATGTACTATAGTATATAGTAAATTAATATGTTATTTGACAATCAGGTAGTTTGAGAATAGCATGGACAAATCTTGGATTTTCAAAGATAGGGACACACTTGACTATGAAATCGGGGTAGAAGAGTTTTTGATATTTGCCGAGGAAAACGCTAGTGATCCTAAAAGAATCCCCTGCCCCTGTAAAAGATGTGCTAACTTCAAAAAATTTGCAGTTAAGATTATCAGGGGACATTTATATGAAAATGGTTTTAGTCTGGGGTACATTGATTGGATTTGGCATACACAAGGATCTGCAAGTAGGTCATCAGTTAATAGAAATGCTCCGACCCCTGCATCTACGCCTGCCCCTGCACCTACGTCTGCCCGCACACCGATACCTTCCCCTGGCCTTGCACCACTGATGGTCTTCGTAAAGATGAAGGCAAGTTAAGTGGCCCATTATCTGTTGTGACAATGAAATCAATCGATGAAAAAGAGCGGGATGAAGCTCATTTACATGTTCTTCTAAACAACATTGAAGTACAGCCATATATTTTGTAAGAATTTATTAATTTTGTGGTTGTTCAATTAATATATAAATTATATATTTACTGGCTAGTTAATGATTATATAATTTCTGTTAGAATGCATAAGGAGTATCTAGAGGGAATCCATCAAGGAAAAAAGAAAAGTGTTCATTGGCTCTTGAGAGAGCACAATCGCCTTTTTGCCGATTGGTTTCTAGAAAAAGTTAGTATTTTTATAGTTTCATTTGTGCCTAATTTATTTGCTCTGTAGTAATATGGAATTTAGAAGTATTTTGTTTCTGAAAATGTGTAGGTTAGTAGTGAAATGGAGGAGAATCCTGGAGGAGTTTCAGAGACAATAAGATGGATAGCCGGAAAACCATCATTTTCAGTTTTGACTTACGAAGCTTATCTAGTAGACGGGGTCCGATACTTTACAAAAGAGCGAGATGGTGTGAGGGTTGTTCAAAACAGCGGAGTGTCTTTAGTTGCTAAAACTGTCCAAGTGTCTAGCGCTAAAGATTTGAACCCTGTAGAAAGTGACTTGACATTTTACGGTGTTATCTTAGAAATATGGGAGCTAGATTATCATGCATTCAAAGCCCCGTTATTTTTATGTAATTGGGCAGATAATGACAAGGGAATTAAGGTGGATGATCTTGGGTTCACACTTGTCGATCTAAGTCGACAAGGCCACAAGAGAGATAAATATGTGTCTATGGATCAAGTAAAGCAAGTTTATTATATTGAAGATCTGGTGGATGCCAAGTGGTCCGTTGTATTAACCTCTACAACTCGAGACTACCAAGATGTGTATAACGACGATGATTTAGGAGACACAACCATGGAAAATCCCCCATTCTGCTGCCAAATTCCTATATGTGATGTCGGTGAAGATGTTGAAAAAATATTAGAGAAAATATTAAGGGCACTTGGGTTAAGAAGTGACAATATTATTTGCAGTCATGTATCTCCTTTTTTGTAACTGTTTAGCATTGTTTATGCCTAATGATATTATTCGAATTTTCGTATGTTTATGACTGTTTATGAATGCATATAGTCATCGTGTCTGACTATTTATAACTGTTTATAACTGTTTATGTATGCATACTTCACTAGCTTAGTTATGACTGTTTATAACTATTTATATATGCTTGTGACTAATGAAATATATGTTTCATTTTCAGATTGAAAAAGATAAATGGCAAATAAAAAACAAATATCTAAAGTACAAGACAAGTCAGATGAGGAGGTGGATAAAAGCTTGGAGCCGGAAACAGAACCTCAAGATGAAAACGTGGATTCTATGGAAGACACGAAGGCAACAGTCACTACTTCCGAAACTACAAAGAAAAGGTATGGATCTGCCCGAGGGGTTTCCGCTATGCACAAAATGGTGGTGAGCAAGGCGCAGGGCAAGAAAGCAAAGGTATCGTGCAATGCACATGGAGTTCCAGTCAGGAATGCAAGGCACAGTCTACAGTCCTACATCGGAATGTTGGCTAGTACGATGATTCCGATTGATTATCCTAACTGGTCAAAGGTACCCGATGAACTAAAGGAGAAAATATGGATCGATGTGAAGGTATATAAATAAGCAATTTCTTATGCACATTGTAAATTTTGCATTTTCTTGTACTCATGTAAAGCATAACATTGGTTTCAGGAGACATTTGAAGTCCCCAAGCAACTTCAGAAGGGGCTGATCAGGTCTGCAGGAGCAAAGTGGAGAAATTTTAAAGCAAATTTAACAAGGGATTATGTTAAGCCGTATCTTGGACAGAAGAAGAAACTACGAAATCCTCCAGTGAAGTATGTTTTTGTTGGTAAGGAGGCTTGGAAAAATTTTGTTGCTGAAAGGACTACCTCGACATGGAAGGTATACGTGAAAGAGATCGATCGTGTGTTTATATCTGTGTTTTATTTATGTTGTGAACTGATATTTTTATGTATTACAAATATTTTAGGAAAAATAGCATGTTAATATTATTTAAAATGTTTGTTGTAGTCACTTAGTGAAAAACAAATGGAGCGGGTGAGCAATCGAAAATATCCTCACCGCACATCTAGAAAGGGTTATGTTGGATTGTTGGAAGAAGAGGTAACCTCTGTTTAAGTATTGAACTTAAATAGTTGTATTCTACATATATTGTTGTTTTAATATTTTTTGATTTTAATCAGCAAAAGAAAGGAACCTTGGCTCTCGATGAAGAACCTAACCGGGCTCTTATGTGGCACAAGGCTCATAAGGGAAAACTTGATGATGAGGAGGTTGATCCAGAGCTAGCTCAAATAGGGAAAAGAATTGTGAGTATTTAACAAGCAACGTTAATTTTTTTAATGCAATTCAATTCAGTTCTAATTTTAATATTTTTATGAGGAGGTTCATTCAGTTCTGATTTATATGTTAACATTCTCATGACAGGAGAATTTATTGGAGCTGCAAAGTAAGGGGGAATTCATTCCTTCTGGCAGTCAAGATGTGTTAACTACGGCCTTGCAAACTCCCGAATATTCAAGGAGGGTTCGAGGAGTTGGAGGCTTTGTTAGCCCATCAATTTTCTTTAATTTACCAAATGGAAAAAGAAGTAGAATAACCAAAGCTGAGCTGTTGGGCCGGGATTGTGAGAGGGATGCAGAGTTGGAGAAGGCCAAGCAAGAGATGGCGAAGGAAATGGAGAAGACAAGGCAGGAGTTGGCTGAACTGAAGGGCTTACTCAGTAAAGCAAATATTTCATCTCCTCTGGTTTCGGAAAAAGCAAGTTGTGATGCTCAAATAGTTGATGATCAAATGGATCCTTTTCCACGAGAGAATAAGGTAAAATAACAAGCACATTTATTTAATTTAGCTCGACATTATTCAAGCATTCGTTATAGTTACTCGTTAAATATATATGTGTGTGTAGGCTGGTCCACAAAAATGTGAGTTGGCTGTGGGCACAATAGAAAATAAGGTGGCATTTGGCTTGTTGTTTGACGATGATGACATGAACAAATCTATTCACGGATTGCCAATACAGCCTGGTTGTGCTCGTGTCTCAGTGGATGTGCCAATCCAAGGACAAGCCAAGATTCCTGTTCCGGTAGTCGGTGAGATTGAAACAGTAGAGCAGGCTGTTGGTTCCTACGTCTCATGGCCCCGCGACTTAATCATATTCCCAGATGCCCCTGGTACCGCGGTATATATTTTTACATCTATGTTTTATTGGATCTCGCACTATTATATTAACTCTATATTTATTTTAATAAATTTGATAATATTTTTAGAAAAGTAAAAGGAAAGGGAAGGATCCTTTAACTGATTTGCATAAGGTTCAGTCCTTATTTGAGAATATGGAAATCAATAAAAATGTTCCGAAGCGCTTTCGGTTGTTGTATAAACATGCAACGACATTCATGAAGTCCACTGGAAACTCCATTCAAATCCCGTGCGATGCGGAGGTGTTTGGTGTTGAGAAAAGAATTTTCATTTTGCATGAAAACATAAATGCTTTGTTTGAGTTTAAAATGATTGGTCAAGCAGCAATTTCTGCATACATGGCATGAGTAGTATAAATTTTTTAATTATTGTCTTGTCTTCTTGTTGATAATTTCTGCATTTATATTCTTATTTTTTTTATAATTTCATTTTATTTGCAATGCAGATACTTGCATTGCATGGTTTATGAAAATGAAAATTTGGAGCAATTTGCTTTCTGTGATCCCGGAGTCTTGTTTACCTTTAACAACAATTTTGAAGATAATTTGGTTAGTCGATTTAAAGAGGGTAATCCTGATCGTCTCTTTTTTATGCCACATAATAGCAAGTAAGTACATAAAAAATGTCTCCAGATTTATTATAAATCGCTTTATTTATTTATAAGCATGAAATTCAAAATGATATGATTCTGATATTAATTCTGTTTATTATAAATATTTATAAAAAATAGCTGCCATTGGATATTGGTTGTGATTTGGGCGGGCGAGGTTTTCATACTCAATCCTCTGCCTCGTTCAACTACCTATCCCGAGTTGGAAAAAGCAATATCAAGGTATTTGTATTTAATTTCGATTGATTATTTTCATTATTGAGATATCTGCTAAGATGACAGGGCTGTGATTGCGTTCAATATTCAGGCCGGAAGGGGAAATAAAGCACCGACTATCAGATATGTTACCGTAAGAACCAGGGGTATTAATTTACTTATTAGTCAGAGTTTTTTCGGTTAGATAGGGGCATTAATTTACTTATCAATTGGTCTGAATTTTTTGAATTAAATAGGGATGCCCCAAACAGCCCGGTGGAACTGAATGCGGTTATGTTGTTATATGGTGTATGAAACAAATTGCCATGGATAATGAAATGACATTTGTCAAAAAGGTATATTTTTTTGCTTAATTCATTCTTGATATAACTGGTGTACATATAATTTGTGGTAGAATTCATTGTTACTAATTCCTGTGTGTTTCACTTTTCAATGGTCGAAAAAGAATCGAAAGGTGACTGTTGCCAAGGCTGAGTTGGACGAGGTTCGATGTGAGACTCTTAGCTATATCGAGTCCTTCTTATAAAAAAGCCTAATCTGCAGCTCCTTTATGTAGACTGAATTTGTAAGAATTTGTAAGAGCTACTAGTGGTTTTTCTTGATAAATATAATGGGGGAACTTTAGTTGGTAAATTTATGTTTGGGATGAACTATGTAAATGATCGATGGTGGATGTCTAGTACTTGCTATTGCAGTTATGTAGTTTGTTTGGATTATGAAGTTTGGTTGGTGGTGGATATATGTACGTAATTGGTATAATCTATGGTAAATCAATGAATGTATGTTTGTTTTTGCGTTTGTTTTGGTTTGGTTAGTTTTGGAATGGTAAAATGGCAGTTGGTATGTTTTTGGATGACTCTTGTTTGGGTGTTGGGCATTTGATTAAAACAGGGGATTCATGAATAAAAAAAATAAACAAACATCACTTCATGAACAAAATAACTGATGTAAAATGTAGTCAAATAAGACATTTTATTCAATAAACTGATGTCATAAGCGGGCACATATATCAGCTCACAAGAAATGACTGATGTAAAACAATATAATAGATATCACATTTTGAAAGAACTGATGTTAAACACACACAAAGACATCGGTTCCATTAAAAAAAGAAAGGTACGACATCGCTTCTGATAAAAGACTGATGTAATATGTTAAGTTACACATCAGTTTAACAAGTTTTTCGATGTTAATGTATCACATTGTTAAGAAACACGATGTCTAAACTGTGTATAGACATCGGCTAATAAGCGATGTGTAATGCACCTACCTTTCTCATCGCATGCAAAGACATCGCTTGGATTTTAAATAGACATCGGCTAATAAGCGATGTCTATCGACAAATTTCTAGTAGTGAAGGAGAAAGTTTAACTTCATACTTCAAAAGGTTTAATGTAGAATCCACTTTGGTAAGGGGTGCAACTGATAAAATGCTGAAAATACTTCTTATAGCTGGATTGCGTGTGGGAACGGATTTCTGGAAGCACCTGCAAGGGAAGGACCCTGTGTCATTAGCTGATGTTCTTGCACAGGCGGAATCATTCAAAGCAATTGAATAGTCGCTTGCAGAGACAAAAAAGAATGACAACACCCATTACTCCAAGGGGCGATCCAAGAGAAGGGATAGATCCTTGAGCCAGATTATCGGCACAATGCCAGAAGCCCTAACAGAGTGAACACCGTGAACACGCGGAGAGAATGGAGTCCACCATCAAACTACGAGAGAAGGGTCAGCAAGTGCAGAGTTTAACTAGAAGAATTGCCGCGCTAAATCGGTTTGTTTCCAAATCTTCTAACAGATGCAAAGAGTTTTTCAAAGTGATTAAGTTAACAGGAAAAGACTTTGTATGGACACCAGAATGTGAAGAGGCTTTCAAAAGAATCAAGGAACAACTGGGAAACCCTCCCATGCTGTCAAAACCGTTAGATGGAGAATCTCTAGTACTGTACCTCGCAGTGTCTGAATATTCAACCAGCGCGGTTCTGGTGAGAGAGGAAGATGGGCAGCAGTCACCAGTGTACTACGTGAGCAAGCGGTTGTACGACGCTGAAACTCACTACACATGGATGGAGAAATTAGTTTACGCCCTGATTCTTGCATCAAGAAAATTATGGTCGTATTTCCAAGCCCATAGAATTGAAGTCCGTACGGCATACCCGCTATGACAGGTCCTGCATAAACCAGAGTCATCCGAAAGAATGCTAAAGTGGGCTGTGGAGTTGGGACAGTTTGATTTGGAATA
This sequence comes from Apium graveolens, assembly GCF_009905375.1. Taxonomy (NCBI): domain Eukaryota; kingdom Viridiplantae; phylum Streptophyta; class Magnoliopsida; order Apiales; family Apiaceae; genus Apium; species Apium graveolens. The sequence goes on along the minus strand of NC_133654.1, from coordinate 262,602,035 downwards.
TGTGCCCCGGACAGCGATTAAAGAGCAAGTCTTAGCTGATTACTTGTTGGAATTTGATTCTGAAGTTGATGACAAAGCTTTGGTGACGCTATATCCACCTCATGTTGAGGAGTCTTTGGAGGAGTTTCCACATCCCTGGTGGATCTTGCATGTGGATGGGGCAGTTAACAACAGAGGTGCAGGTGCGGGTATAGTACTTGTGTCTCCAGAAGGCCACCATTTGATGAGCATAATTCATTTCAAGCTTTATGCAACGAATAATGATGCGGAGTATGAAGTATTGATTAATGGCCTAAAGATCGCTTTGGAAATGGGGGTGCGAAACCTAATTGCGAGAAGTGACTCAGAGCTGGTGGTGAATCAGGTGAATGGGGGATTTCAAGCGCGAGGCCCGCGAATAAAATTATACTTCAGATACACACAGCGCCTGATTGGAATGTTCAAAGAAGTTAGGTTGGAATGTGTCCCACTGGAGAAGAACAGTAACGCGGATGCTCTAGCAAATATGGGGTCGCAACAAGAGGCTGTGTTGTCAGGATCCATCACCCCTGAAATCCAGGAGATTCCTAGTATCCCAGAGATAGAAATTATGTAAGTGGATGAGGCTCCCAAGGAAATATGGATGACGCCCATTCTGACCTACATTCGCGAGGGAACACTCCCCGAGGATAAGTTTAAGACTCGTCGACTCCGCTATCAAGCTGCAAGGTATGTGATATATGACGAAGTTCTGTACAAGAGAGGGTTCAATCAACCGCTGCTTAGATGTGTCGACGAAGAAAAAGGAAATTACATCTTAAGGGAAGTACATGAGATAATCTGTGGCAATCACTCGGGGGGTAGCTCGTTGGTGATGAAAGTTTTGCGCCAAGGGTATTATTGGCCTACATTAAAAGAGGATGCTAAAAATTATGTCAGGGCATGCGATCGCTGCCAGCACTTTGCAAACTACTCGTCTATGCCGGCGACGCTCTTGACGCCTATGGTAAGCCCATGGTCGTTCGTCATGTGGGGAATCGATCTTATCGGAGAATTACCTAAAGCTAAAGGGGACGTCAAGTATGCAGTGGTTGAGGTCGATTACTTTACTAAATGGGTGGAAGCTATGCCGTTGGCTACTATCACCGTAAAGAAAATCAGAGATTTTGTTTTCAACTCCATCGTGTACAGGTTTGGAATCCCTTACAAGCTTGTCTCTGACAATGGAAAGCAGTTCGATAGCAAGGAGTTGCGATAACTATGTGAGGAGTTAAAAATTAAGAAGGAGTTTGCAGCGGTCTATCATCCTCAAAGCAATGGGCAGACATAAGTTGTTAATAAAATAATAAAGCATACCCTCAAAACCAAACTGGAAGAACGCAAAGGAAATTGGCCTGAAGAACTCCCGAAGGTGATGTGGTCATACAACACTATACCACGATCTACTATGGGAGAAACTCCATTCATGCTGACTTATGGCTATGAAGCTATGGTCCCCGTGGAACTCGGTTCAGGATCGCTTCGCAGAGACCGTCATATGGAGGAAGATGTCGAGGTTAATGAAAGGCTTCATTTAGATCTCTTGGAGGAGACAAGGAAAAATTCTCAGCTAAGGCTCGCAGCGTATCAACAACGTGCCGCAAGGTATTATAACAAGAAGGTAAGGGGACAATTGCTGAAGGTGGGAGATTTGGTACTTAGGAAAGTGATGCCCAACACGAAGAACCCACAACATGGAGTGTTTGGAACTAATTGGGAAGGACCATACAGAATAAAGGCTATCTTATGGAAAGGGACTTATCACCATGAAGATATGGAAGGGAAGCTGGTTTCGCGAGCGTGGAACGCGGAACATCTCCGAAAGTATTACCAGTAAGGCGCGGCTTTGGCCCCTTACGTACCTCTTTTATTATATATTTAGGGCTATGCCCGGATTACAGGCTAGAATTAAATAAATTCCTCCTAGCCTAGGGGGTAGTGTATGTACTACTCACCTTAGAACTAGTTAAAGGGTCATTTTTTTGAAATAATTTCCCCACAGAGCATAGTAGCTGTGGGACTGGTACACTTTTGACACTAGAGCGCATTATAAATGAAAATTTTGAATTTTTCCGAAAGTTATTTGCTTGGTTTGCTTGGTTCCATAACGCGTCCTAGCCATAGGGCGCGCCCTGAGTGATAGTTTTATACAGATGTTAATTGAAGTAGTGGCTGTCAAAAGGAACAACAAAACTCAAGTAAAAATTGAACTAAGACGTGTACTATTTCCAAGGACGCGCCCAAGTTATCTTGGTTGATGCTCTTTCAGTTGAATCTTTCTTTAATTTTGACAAAACATAACTAAAAAGGAAGACAAGTCCTCACTAAGGACGCGTCCTGCCTGAGGGACAAAGTATTTCTTTGAGATAAAGGTTAGGCGCGTCAAAATATAAGGACGCGCCCCATTGTGCTTTGTGCCTTGACTAAACACACAGGTACAACATAGTTCCATGCTCATGTACTTCCCAAAACAAACAAAGATGCGTTCAACTAGACAGGACGCGCTCACAACAGACATTCTCTCGACCTGTGATAGTAGAAAAGATAACAACAATATTTCAAATGTGACGCGTCCTCAACACAAGACGCGCCCATAAAAATGACAGAATGGAATACTTAAGTAAAAATTTGCATGGTTAAGGCATAGAAACTTCATAAAAAGTGCAAGCGAATGAAGTTCAAAAATAGTCATTACAATTTACAAGGCTTCAAGGGGCCCGCACCCTTAAAAGTAGTTTAAAAACTAACTTCATGAATAAACATAGAACGCGTCCTACGCAGGAGGCGCATCCTGTGGCTTGTCTTGGTCGCCTGCAGGAGGAGGTTGAGTTTGAAGTGGAGTAGGAGCGGGTGACGCGTCCTCTTTCTCCAAACTAAGAAAAATCCTTTTACTTTTTATGGAATCCGCGGCCCTGACCTTGAAATCATTGACCCGTATCTGGGTGTCTGCATCAAACTTTGAAAAGGTATACCTTGGGTCATTTGCAATAAACCCAGAGTACCACTCTTCAAACCCAGCCGCGAAGACATTCTGGTAAACCAACTTTTTCTCCTCTGTTCATCCATGCAGCCTGTCATCGTTCAGAGTATCAAGCTCCAGCTGCATGGTGGAATTTAGTGTGACAACACTGTCCATCGTTTTCTCCAAAGAGGAGACATTACCTTCTAACATAGCCTTTTCTGCCTCAAGACGCGCCCTCTCCCCCTCCAGTCATTTGATCTCAGCCTCCTTTTCTTGGGCAAGCAAATTGATATACTTTTCCAAAGATTTTACCTTATCTTCAGCTTGGCTCTTAGCAGTATCAGTGGCAGCAAGACGCGCCCTGAGCCTTGTGGACATATTAGCACTCTGCCTGGCATGGAAGTGAAGCTCGGATGCAGCCCTGACCATAGCTTCCTCTGTTTTTTGCTAAGTCCTGAAAGTCCGACCTCTGACTTTATCCTCGGAAAAGTCACCAACCGAGGATGTGCCCAGATATCTGAGAACGAAAGACTGGTCGTCAGGAACAGTCTTTTGACGCTTTGAGGGTGCGTCCACCTCTTCGGGGATGTCCAGCACTCTGGTGTCGATGATTTTTGGCGGAGGGGAAGTTGTCACGGCAGGAGTAGGATCCTTAGCTTTGAGATCCGGTTTCACATGATTTGTTTTTTTGGCTCTCAATTTTTTGGAAGCTCCAATTATGAATCCTTTGGGAAGAGAGGCCATATCTGTGATATAAACATAAAAAGGTGTCAGTGAAATAAAGAAGACGCATCCAGATAAGAGGAGGCGCCCATATTATAATTGTATACAGTTAAAAACAGGAAGGTGCATGAAAAGATGTCAAGTAAAACATATGTAAAAACTTGTAAATACGTGAAGATATGACAAGGAAAGTGTACGAGACATGAATAATGCGTGTATGTGTCAGTTCATAGAAGGATGACGCGTCCTAAATATATTACGTGCCCTATCAAAGGACATACTGGCTATAACGAGTTATGGGAAAAGCATAAGTCACAGGGATATAGTGCAAGTCCTAAATGACTAAAACAGGACGCGCCTTATGTATTCATGGAAGTAGTTTTTATTGGTTCCCTTTCTGATGGTGAAAAGACACGGTAAAGTAAGTGTCGTACAACTTATATAGGAGGTGTATATATATATATTGACCCAGACTTGAATTATCGTGTACTTTCACCAAAATTTCTTGGCGAACCCAGGAAAACTTATTACACGGGTACTCAGTTAAAAAATACTTCCATTATCAATATTCTGGTAATGACTTAATGACTTGATCACATGGATAGATCCTAAGTAACTTTTTTTACCCAATAAGTAATTTTTAGATACACTCATATTTCTTCTTTGGATTATCGATATCATAATATATTTCACTCCTAGAATCCATATTATATTTAACTATGACACCAGTCTTTCTATAAAATAGATTCTGCTGAGACTCCAGTTCCTATACTAGGAAAGGAAGAATTGGTGAAGAAATTTGTTGAAAAGGAAGCACCTATTTCTTGGAAGGATACTCACAGAGGTGTGGAGTGGACCAAGAAGTGGAATGACCTATGTCTCATGAGTATGTCCATTTTGGCCATGGAACATCATCCTGATTTTGCAGGAGTTTCTAAAGAATTGTGCCTTCCAGTTCTCCTTTGAAGTGGCCCCACTTCTCTCCCACATAGGTGATCTTTATCTTATAGAGTAACCCGACTCAACTGAATTCCATGCATTCACTCCTGAACTCCATGTATTCATCAAAGATCATTAAAAGCTCAAAGTTTAACCTCGTACCTTACGGGGTCTCACTGTTTCCTCATCATAGGAACAGGCCAGGGGTTACCCCCATAGTGATTTGGTCATCATGATTTAGTTGTCCCATTGAACCAAGTTCTTAGGATCTCCGGTCAGCAATGGTTGGGTGTCCACCATGATGTCGTTAAGCAATAGGCTTAAGGCCCATCCCTTTCGATGATTTCTCAACCACTTCCCTTGATAACTCTTTGGCTAGTGGATCTGCGATATTATCTTTTGAAGGTATATAGTCAATAGTGATAATTCCAGTTGAGATAAATTGTCTAATGGAACTATGTCGTCGTCGTATATGACGAGACTTTCCATTATACATCGTGCTCTGTGCTCTGCCAATAGCGGATTGACTATCACAGTGAATCCCTATTGCAGTTACAGGCTTTGGCCATCTTAGAATATCCTCCAGAAACTGACGTAGATATTCAGCCTCTTCGGCGCATTTATCTAGTGCCACAAACTCAGCTTCCATCATGGAATGAGTTATCACCATGTGTTTCGAGGATTTCCATGATATTGTCGCTCCAGCTAATGTAAACACATAGCCACTCGTAGACTTAAGTGCTTTCTTGCTAGATATCCAGTTTGCGTCAGTTCATCCTTCTAATACTGCTGGGTATCTGCCATAATGCAGTCCATAGTCTCGAGTTCCCCTCAAGTACCTTAGTACCCTTATGATCGCTTTCCAGTGATCAGCTCACGGATTACTCGTAAACCTACTCAACTTGCTAATTGAGTATGCAATGTCTGGTCTTGAACAACTCATGAGGTACATTAGACTTCCAATTATCCTCGAGTATTCTAATTGGGAAACAGCTACACATTTGTTCTTGGATAGGTGCAAAGTCATATCCACATGTGTCCTAGCTTTCTCAAAGTCATCCTTAAGAAATTTCTCAAGGATCTTATCAACATAATGTGGTTGAATTAATGTGAGACCCACTGTTGTTCTAGAAATTTGAATTCCCAGAATTACATTTGCTAGTCCCATGTCTTTCATATCGAATCTTGATTTCAACATGTCCTTTGTAGATTTGATCACTTTATCATTGTTTTCGGAAATAAGTAGATCATCTACGTATAACGTCATCATGACATAACCATTGTCATTATCCTTGACATAGCTGTTCTCGTTATCCTTGTAATAGACACAGCTATCACATTCATTGATTTTGAAGCCATTGGCCAGCACGACCTTGTCAAATTTTTTATGCCATTTCATAGGTGCTTGCTTCAAACCATACAAGGATTTCACCGATCTACAGACTTTTCTTTCTTTTATAGGGATGACAAACCCTTCAGGTTGTTCCATATAAATTTCCTCATCTATGTCTCCATTTAGGAAAGCTGTTTTCACATCCATTTGATGTACAGTTAGATTACACATTGCAGCGATGACAAACATCATCCTTATGGACGTTATTCTCGTTACAAGAGAATATGTATCAAAGTAATCAAGGCCCTTTTGTTGCTTGTATCTTTTAATTACAAGTCTGGCCTTATACATATCGATAGTGCCATCAGTTTTCAACTTCTTCTTGAAAACCCACTTGCTACCTAATGGTTTGCAACTAGTTGGCAAGTCCAATAATTGCCAAGTATGATTCTGCATAATTGAATCAACTTCATTCTTGATGGCCTCTTTCCACATAGGCCCATCAGGTGAGGTAGCCGCCTCCTTATAGGTTTTCGGGTCACCTTCTTCGAGCAAATAGGTCATAAAATCAGACCCATTGGATTTCTCCGTTCGTTGTCTTTTGCTCCTTCACACTACCCCATATTTTCGTCTTCACTTTCGTCACTCTCATTATCGTCATCTACAGACTCATGAGATCGTTTAGACGTTGTCGGTTATTGGTTTCCTGGATTACAGGGAAACATTGTCTCAAAGACTGAGGCATTCCTTGATTCCATAATAGTATTCTTTTGAATATCAGGAATTTTGGATTCATGAACAAGAAACCGATATACAGTACTATATGGAGGATATCCGATGAAGATACAATCCACAATCTTAGGGCCTATCTTCACCTTCTTCGGTGTAGGGATGAGTACCTTTGCAAGGCACCCCCACACTTTCAGGTGTTGGTAACTTGGTTTCTTTTTCTTCCATATTTCATAAGGACTTACATCCTTATTCTTGCGCATCGTAATATTTAAAATATTATTTGCGCTTAAGATGGCTTCTCCCCACATTGATTGTGGAAGACCAGAGCTTAACAACATCGCATTCATCGTAATATTCAGTTATGATGAAAATTTTGTATGTTTTAACAGAACTTGGTAGGCATCTTGCTTCCGTGTTGTTAACTGATCATTCAAATTGCACCATTGTGAGTACATGTTTTCAGGTTGTGCAACAAATCGAGGTGCTTTGCTCCAACGCACTGTAATTTACACAGTGCCTCGTCAATCTTTTGATGAAGATGTACAACTTTTTCCTAGTTTTGATCAATTCTATTTTTGAGTTACGTTTTAATCAACTTTTTGTTCTAGGTCCAAGATGTATCTTTTTACCCTTAAGATATTAAAAACGTACCTTTTAACCCTTTTAATGGTATAACTCGGAGATTAAAAGTCTTTTTTACCCCTCCGAATTTTTACTGTCACCGTAAAAATGGCTAAAGGGTATAAAACTAGATACCTTGAGGGTCAAAGGGTACGCTCGCAGAGTTTAGGGGTTTATGGGTACAAACGGATATACTTTTTTAAATTGCTTCATTTATATCACCGGTACCAATAGGCAATGGTATCTTGTTCTGTTTTTTTCCCTAGAAATGATCTTGTTCTGCCTTTTAATTTCACATATTAAAAGCCTAATTATTAATACTATTATTATCTAATATTAAATATGTCAGTTGCTCATGCACTATTCTTAGGGGTGAGCAGAAAACCGCACAAACCGCACAAACCGTCCGCACCGCACCAATCCGTACAGCAAAACGTAGTGCGGTTGCGATTTGAATTTTTAATAAACCGCACAGTATGGTATGGGTTGTGGTTTTAAATTTCTGAAATGTGGTTCAAACCGCACCGCACCGCAATAATTAATATATATATATATAATACTTATATTTCATGATTCCATTTATTAAGTCTGATTCCATTTAACATACTAGGAGTGCTTACTTAGTGATCATCTTATTTCTATAAGACCAATTGTTGCGTGGTGATCATCCTATTTGTGTTTCTTCAAAAACAATGAGACACATGGTACAAAGTCACCTATTTAATAGTGAACTCATTTAATTGTCGAGCCAAACTTATACGTTAAACTTTATAATATGGAATTTCTAATTTATATTATTGAAGAATATTGGCGACTTTGTTATATTATTCGGAAATTTAATTAAATTTAAGTTTTGTATTTATTTAAATATTTTGAACTTGTAATGTATAAACCGCAGTGAACCGCACCACAACGCACCATATTTTTGTGGTGTGGTTTATGCGGTTTTTGAGGGTACGCGGTGCGGTTGCGGTTTGGAAATTTGATCAAACCGCATGTGCGGTTTTGTTTGCGGTTTGAGGAAAAAACCGCACCGCCCGCACCGCGCACCCCTAACTATTCTTTTTATTTGGTTTAGACCTTAATTTCTTTCTACTGTATTCAATATGTTCTGTAATTTTTCCTACCCATTGAGGTTTATTTCCCCGCCAGCATTCATTTCTTACAAGGATCCATTGTCCCTTGGTTTATATTTTGTGCCTTTATAGATTCCTAGTCTCTATAAACTTAACACTTTCATATATTTAGTTATTGGACTTGTCTTGCCTCATTAGGTTCAATTGTTTCTTATTCTTACTATATTGCATACTATACAAAGGTGGCTTGGCTGATGGAACTCTGGTGGTTGTAACGGACACATGGAGGGGAATTGCAGTTTCAAACAGAAATTGAGATGATCAGCATGGCTATTCCACCGAAATCTACTTCAGTTGCGAGGTTTTTGTACGACAGTAACTGAGCGCTTGCATGGTGTTGTGATAATTGACGGAAGACTCTATGTTGATTCCTACTATGGATGCATTCAAAGCAAGTCCTTTTTCAATGTTTGGGGTCTTGTGCATCTCCTGAGAAGTTATCTAGGGCAGGTTCCGGATGTGGATTTGATGTTTGATTTTGCATTTTATATTAGGCCAGGTCAAAAAGATAGTTCTGATAGTTTTAATTTTTGTTAATATCAAGAAGATGATTTAGTTGATGGTTGTTTATTATTATATATTTGGGATGTAATTTTGAATGATGTTGGATGTTATATTGAATGAAAGAAGGAGTTTAATGGATATTTGGTTTATTTTCTTAAAATTAAAATATTTAAATATTACTTATTTATTTTATTACACATGTGGGTCCCACCATGTGGGCCACACATAGTGGGGCCATTTTTGTCAGTTAGTATACCGATTACAACACCAAGTCTGTGTTGCTATACTATGAAAATCCTGTTGTAATTGACATTTATAGCAACATATTTTGCTGTGTCGCTATAGATTGACACTGGTGTAAGGTGAGATACCTATATTGACGGCCTTAGAGCCAACACCGAAAAAGTGTTGCAATAGACCTATTTTTGCCTATAGCAACAGTTTTAGGGGTCTATAGCTAAACATTTTTGGTGTTGGTTAAAGCCATCTATGGCGTAGTGCCCATTGATTTAATGATTTGAATTTTCTTGAATTGTTAAGTCATTTCCCTTCTACAATCCCTTTGTGTGACATCTCAAACTAGGTTAACACTAGCTCCTTGAAAGGTTGCGAGAAGGGAGCCAATCTTATTTGTTAGAATATGGCTTGAATATGTTCTTAGTGACTTATCTGTTTTTAAATAAAATTTTCAAAGATCCATCTGTATAGTTTTAAATAAATCGATTTTAATAATGTGAAGAAATAATTAAAAATATTCAGCCTTAGAGGTGCTAAAATATATTGATTTTAATCATATAAAAATTAATTTTTTTTTGCATTTTAAATTAAGTTAAAATTCTCATCATTTTTCTTCAAAAAAGTTATGTTAACTAACTATTTGCGTTCAGTTCGCTTGATAAGTTCATCGGACAACTCTTATTTAGTTCCCTAATTACTAAACTTGAGCTCGAACACTAAAATATGTTCGATAATATTACCGAATATTGTTCAGTTTGTTGGATTTTTGTTCATGTTTCTTAAGAGTTCGTCCAAGTTCGGGCATTTACCGCTCTACAAAAATTAGTTGTAGTCAAATGGGTGTAGATGAATAAACGAAATATTGATGGTTCTCTAAAACAAATAATATTCTCAAATTTTTGGAGTGGACTAAAGCCTTTACTCCTCTTGGTCGTCTTTATATGATAAAACTTTTACTTTGTATTTTCGGTTCAACTAAAATTTAATATTTTGATTTAAAATCTATGTCTAGCAACGTGACAATTTTGTAAAGTTTGAGAAAAAGGTAATTAAATTTGTAAGTCTATTAAAGAAGATCTAAAAATTATGGAACATCATAAAATTGACTAGTTGTTGAACTTGGTATTTGTTTAAAGTTTATCATGAGATGGTAATCTTTTCCTATATGGACCATCATTTGGTTGTATTGTTCAAAAGTTTAAAATACAAGGATGAAAGTATTTGAGATCAGAGTTATGTTGTCCTCATACAAATGAGGTTAATGGGTGATCTACTTTCTTTATTTTTAATGAAAAGTAAAAACCTATTTTAAAATTTATCAAAACAGATTTTTATTATGCAAAAACAATACTAAATTAGTATTTATAATAACATTTATTTTTACATTTCTACATAGCATAATGTATGAAAAGAAATCATATTCAATAGAAAAATAATTTAACTTCATTTCCAATCACTTTCCGACCACTATATTTTAGTAGTTCAAATAAGAATTATGTATATAATATTCCACATTAAGTTTTATTTTGTGTACAAAATTTATTTACATTACATAAAAAAATTGTATAATTTAATTTACTCGAAAGATATTTATTCTTTATCAATGATCCAAATATCTTTACAATTAGTTTTTAAAGAATAAATACCTATTTATCAAATTTCTAAAAGCTCGAACAGGTTAAAAAAAATGGTTTGAATGGATGGTTAAACAAAGAGACTAAACAACCACAAGTCTCTAAATAAAACTAAATAAATTTGGAACAACTCACTTGGGGGCAACGGTTGCGCGCAATTCTAACTTTTCTCTTTGCCTCAATGTAAAGAATTCAAAACAAATAAATAAATATGTAACTTATAAATTATTGTAAAAAATAGAAAGTACAATAGTTTAAAGAAAAATTAACTTAATTTTTAAAGTAAAGAACAAAGTGTTTTATTAAAATCTTATAATTTTTTATACGTGCGTACTCTAGTTTGATTAATTTTAAAGTTATTGTTTAAATATATGCATTGAACAAAACATAATTGAATAACTTAAATGTATGTGGAGCAATTTTATCAACAAAAAAAAATTCAACCGTGAGACAATGAAATATTTTTTTCAAAGTGAAAGTTGTATATTATAATTAATAAATTTTATTGTAATATGGTGCTGACTTTAAATAATTTTTAATTAAATATGTTTTTAATAAACTTTATCCTTGGTAAGGTGTTGCTGACGTTTCAACAATTTTTCATAGTATCCCAGAAAACCTCATATCTCATCTATTGAAATCCTTAAGGATTTCGACATTAATTATTTTGATTTAAAAAAAAACCTTGTGCAGTCCCTATATACCTTTATCCCCAGTAGTCTACCCATCTCTCTTTCCAGAGAAAAAAGAGGGAGAAACATGGAGGGATTACTCTCTAATGTTCCTCAACAACCAAATGGGAATGATGTGTATACTAGTGATGGATGGACTTTTAAAGATAATAAGTTACAGGAAAATACTATGGCAGAATTTGAAGACTATGGCTCAGCTGCATTTTTTCAAAGGGTGGCTGTTGTGATGCCATGGAAAACCATGGCATCCATTCAACTTCATCATGAGATTTTGATGGAGGAATTGAAGTGGATCAAGTCATCTAAAGGTGAATTCGAAGATAATGTCATAGAGGAGGACGGTGATTTTGATGATATTGTTGTAGAGGATACCATGGGTGAGGAGGAAGTAATAGAACAAGTTAACCAGCAGACCAGCAGGCCAAAGAAAAGAGGTATAGCATGGACAATGGAAGAACACTGGTAACATTAACGACATTCAATGATTGTGTTACAACTGTAGCCCATGCAAGTTTGGGTCCTCGGTGTCTTTCGCCACATCCTTTCCTAAATAAATTGAGCAGCCTATGGTTATGTATACCTACTTACTAATAATACTTGGTTGATGTATGTGGATGCCTCAACCTTTAAAGATACTGCTGGTGTTGTTTCTGTCTTATTTCCTTTGTCTAATTCCTTCAGCAATCTTACAACTATATGTACCAATAATGATTCCCTTATTATGAAGGGACTGATAATAACGTTAGGATTATAGTGAGGCTGTGTGAACAAATTTAGTTTAACAATTCCATATTTCTGTTCGGATTCTCTGATTAAATTTTTGACTAATTAACCTCCCACAGTGATATGAAGAATGTATAATGCATGGTACATAATATTTAATATTTAAAATCGATGTTTTAAATATATTTTTATATAAATTTCACCTCTAATATTGTGCTATTAACAACAAAAAAATTAAGGGTAAATACAAGAAAACAAGACTTAATATTTTAATCAGATTTATATTTGGGAATTTTACAAATATACCAACTAACTAATAGTAAGCTAATAGTAAGCTACCTACCAACAAACTCCCCCTTAATTTAAACATCTGCAAGACTTCTAGCACCCACCAAGTTCCTCATCCTTTCGAATTTTGTTGCTTCTGACGCCTTCATCATTATATATGCTCGCTGTTCTTGAGTGCTCACGTACTTGATAACTATCAAATCCTTCTCCACGCAGTCAGGGATAAAATGATACCTCAAGTCTATGTGCTTGCTTATCCCGTGGAAAGTTGGATTCTTGGAAAGGTCTACAGCTGATCAGTTGTCTATGTACAACGTGACTGGTCCTGTTTCAGTGCTCAGAACACAGTTCAGAACTCGTTGCAACCAAATTGCTTGGCACGCTGCAGTTGTGGCGGCCATAAATTCGGCCTCGCATGAAGACAATGCGACACAACGCTGTTTCTGAGACACCCAAGTAATCAGGTTTTCATCAAGGTAGAAAACCATTCCCCCGTGCTCTTTTGGTCACCGAGACTCCCGGCTAAATCACTATCCGAAAACCCGGATAAAATATAGTTCCCACGACCCTTGGTATAAATCAATCCATAATGCGTTGTTCGTTTAATATACCTGTAGATTCTTTTTACTGTAGCCATATGTAATTCAGTTGGCTTTTTCGTGTATCTGCTTCCTACAGAGTAGGCTATATCAGGCCTCGTGTGTACTAAATAACGGATACCACCAATGATGCTTTTGAAGTGCGCAGGATTAACTGCCTTTCCCATCTGGTCTGCATGAATATTCAGTTTGTAATCCATTGGATATTTAACTGCTCTACACTCTGCCATGCCAGCTCGTTCCAGGACCTTCTTGGCATACTGGGCTTGACAAATTTCAATAAATCCCTTCTTCTGCACAACTTTGAGGCCTAGATAATATGACATTTTACCCAAATCAGACATGTCAAATTCACGATTCATCTCCCCCTTGAATTTTACAATGTCTGAAATATTTGTGCCTGTAATAATGAGATCATCCATGTACACGCCAACAATAAGAGATTCGGCTCCTTCCTTCTTTATGTACACAACGTATTCCAACGGACATTTGACAAAACCTAGCTGCAATAAATATTGATTCAAGCGAGAGTACCAGACCCATGGGGCTTGTCGCAAACCATACAGGGTCTTTAATAACTTATAAACTTTTCCTTCATGCCCCTTCCTTTCATAACCTTTAGGCTGTGAAACATACACCTCTTCCAGGAGAATACCATTCAGAAAAGTGGATTTGACGTCAAGATAATGAACTTCCCAATCTTGTTTAGCTGCTAATGCCAGGAGAAGTATCACTATTTCTAACCTCTTTACAGGGGCAAACACTTCCTCATAGTTGATCCCTTGACGTTGAACATAACCCTTAGCAACCAACCGACCATGTTGATCATTTTTTAATTTGAAAACCCACTTGAGATCTATTGTCTTGCGTCCTTTAGGCAGAGTATTCAGCTCCCAAGTATTGTTTCTTTCAATCGAGGAAATTTCTATATACATAGCTTCCTTCCACGCAAAGTTTGTCACAGCTTGTTCAAATCATACGGGCTCGTCAATACCCATCAACATTAGTTCTTCTTCAATCAGCTCAATCTCGGTGGTGTCATTGTAAATGTCTGCCAGACTTCGAAACCTGCGAGGTAACTCACTGTCCTTGCTATCTTGACTGTCAGAACTACCCTCAAGTGTCGGTGATATATTCTGTAGAGATGACTGAGGTGTGATAGGAGATTCAGCAGTGTCTTCAAAATTATGTTCGCTTTCATCTGTTTGAACTAGTGTCTCTTCGTCAACTATCTCTAGAAACGACTTCCTGGTACTTATGTCACCTTGTTTCCCCCAATCCCATGTTTCTCCTTCGTTAAAATTAACATCTCTACTTACATGTATTTACTTTAACAGAGGGTCATATAACCTATAAGCTTTAGTCCCCGGCTCTCTACAAAAATGTACCACAAGTTTGCGGCGATCATCCAGCTTTGTTGTGTGAACTGTTGGCTGCTTCATGTAAGTTGTACACCAGAAAAGTTTCATTGATTCAACACTGGGCTTTCTCCCAAACCAGGCCTCACGTGGTGTTAGCGACGAGAGGGATCTTGTAGGTAGCTTATTCAGTAAAAAAACCGTGTGTCAGAAGGCTTCAACCCAATACATGTTTGGCACTTTTCTTTCTTTCAACAAACTCCGAACCATGGCAACAACTGTTCTGTTACGGCGCTCTACAACACCATTTTGTTGTGGTGTGTATGGCGCTGTATAGTGTCTTAAAATTCCACATTCTTCACAAAATATCTTAAATTTCTTTGAGCAAAACTCGCCTCCCCAGTCAGATCTCAAAACATGTGTTCCTCTTTCTGCACCATTCTCAACCAACATTTTAAATCTTTTAAAATAATCTAGAGCTTCATCTTTTCTTTTTAGCATGTACACACACATCATGCGAGTGTGATCATCAACTAAGAGCATAAAATATATATTACCAGCTGGTGTGGACGGGGATATTGGTCCGCACAGATCAACGTGAAATAATTCTAGAGCATTTTTGGCAATAAAGTTTTTTGATTTGGAAATGACTTACTTGATTGTTTTTCCATGAGACACCCACTGCACTTTTCTTTAGGTTGGTTGATAGGTGGTAGTCCGTGTGTCGTCTTGTTTCTTGACATGACTTCTAGAGCCTTGAAATTTATGTGACCGAGCCGCTTGGTACAATTTTTTATGCATATATTCAAAAGGACTAGCTCCAGAAAAAATACAAGATCCACTCTTAGTTCTACAAACAACTATCCTTTGAATTTAATAAGTTCCCCTCACAATGCAACATGATCTAATAATCTACTAGGCATCATAGTTGTCAAAAGAATACATGCTAATCAAAATAAGGAAATTACAACTAAGCACATGAATAGAAGGACAAATTAGACATTAGGCAACTCCTAATATTAGAGGCCAAATACTAAACATAGCAAGCAAAACCATCATGCTAATGCGCACAAAGATGATCAAGTCTGAAGATTGAGTTAAATTTTACGGCAACAAACTTGAGAACTAGGCTAGTAAAAAACTAATAATAACATTTATAGAACTAGGAATAGTCTAAATAAAAGAAGTTTAACTGTGCATGTTAATTTATATAATTTTTAGGATTTGCATTCTTTTTTTGTTTGTTTTTTGTTTCTCTTTGCTAAATATAATTTGCATTCTTATTGTAACAATATTAGCAAACCAGACAATAGCTTTATAGATGTTACCAGACCAGAACAAATTAAAACTGGTGCAAGAGGTGTTGGAAATAAGGATGCCTCAAAGATACAATTACAAATAACGGTGCAAGATATATATCTAGCCCACCGCCAGAAGCAGATGTTACAGAATTTGCGACCTTAACAGTTTCATCTACTCCCTGCTGATTATATTATTTAAAATTTAATATACTAACCAGAGACAACGACAAAAAAATACTAAAAGTAATACTTGGTGATGAACTAGGATTTTTCTCATACTCCTCATAAGTGTTAAATACTTGTGGACTTTGGGCACATATTTTTAAATATTTTGCTTAGATACTCTTTTTGACCAAATTGTCTAGATACTTAGATAAATTATCTTTCAAAATTTTATTTTAAAATAAATTTTTTGTGGCAAAACTTGAATTTAACAAAAATTCAAAATAACATAAGTAATTATATATATTCAATTTTACGCTAATACTTGCATAAAGTGAGAACATAAGGGAAGGAATTTCATGGGTAAAGACTAACTCAAATTCTAAAAAGAAACTTCAAACTCATTAATTTTAATAATTTGCAAAAATTGTCGGATCTATAAATTAGACCGATCACATGAGGTTATTTAGTGTCAAACAAACCATGTGGAGTATATTAACATAATATATATATATATATATAATATATCATCGTAGACATTGCACCATAATAAAAATATTACAAAATTCATAGTAATGCAAGTATGTTCTATTAATATCTCTATTTAATTGAAAATAAAAAAAAAATTGTTCTAACAGGTAAAACATGTATATTGTATAAGCTTATCATATACTGTATGTTTGACAACTTAACATATTTTTGTATAATACTCCCTCTGTCCCTCCCATTTGTTTACACTTTCCTTTTTTGGATGTCCCTTCCAATTGTTTACATTTCAAAACTTTCCAAAAATAGTAAGGTTTTTATAATTTTTAAAATAACTACATTCACTACTTCTCTCCACTATACCCACTTTATACATATAATATTAATCGGTCCCACTACTTTACTCACTTTTTTAACTTTCCTCCACTATTTTATCATTTTTCTTAAACTCCGCGCCCCACCCAAATGTAAACATTTGGGAGGGACGGAGGGAGTAACATTATTGAACCACACTGAAGGAAGACATTGTAGATAATTTGGCTCATTTAATAGGTTCATTGTACTTCGTACATGGGTTCAAAATCCCAAAAGATATCCAGTAAAGATCTTATACTATAGGTAGCCCACTTGAAATTCCTTTTAAGTACTAAGCTATTACCTTATC
This sequence comes from Apium graveolens, assembly GCF_009905375.1. Classification (NCBI taxonomy): domain Eukaryota; kingdom Viridiplantae; phylum Streptophyta; class Magnoliopsida; order Apiales; family Apiaceae; genus Apium; species Apium graveolens. The sequence continues at coordinate 262,584,923 of NC_133654.1, read as the reverse complement.
TATAAAGAAGTGTATAGAAATTGGTAATCAGACAAGATCGCTCAAGTGACCTTATAAGAATTAATTGCTGAATCGGGTAATAACCGGAATGATTAATCAGTAGAAAAAGCGGAAGTAGTTTAATATTAATATATATAAATATGTACGTCAAAATAAATATCAAGATTAAAATAAGAAAAGAGTATATAGACAAGTATTAACTCAATAATGTTTTTGATATTTCTGATATAGATTCAACTACCTAACTTTCAACCTAAATAATTAATAATATAAATTACCCAAGTTAAAGAGGGAAAATAGAGAAACGGGATACTCTATTTTCATACCCAGATATCCCGAATCTCAATGCAAAAATTGTAAATTTCACCCTCAAATTTTTATTTTCGTTTCACCATTGCTAGCTTACTCTCACATATGTCATCAAGTTTCTACACCCGAGTTCTCTTTTAAGGTTTCAAATATCTCTTTCTCCTGTGGATGTAAAGAAGGATCTTCGGATCAACTAATGTCGTATGAAAGATAAGAGTTTTGTCCTGAAGGTAGTTGCAGCTATAATTATTTAACCCAAATGAAGTTGAATCGAATTGAACTAATGCACACTTGATTCCCGGATCTTTATTACTCGATTTCACCAGTTTGACCCGTATTTTGATCCGATTCTTCCCAAACAGCGTCTGCAACGATACAATAAAATAAGATCAGTAATAAGAATTTTGTTGATATATCGGCCGATTTATCGGCTACACAACGATTTCTAGAACACTAGTAAAGGGTGTTTGGAATAATAAGGAGTAACAACCTTCTTTTAAGATGTGAATAAATAGAATTTTCAAGATTTTTAACAAAAAAAACGATCTTTGCAAAAACTTATTCGTAAAATAATATGTTTTGAAATATTTCCATACAATATTTTGCTTGCTGAACATATAAATGATCTCCAACTATCCAATGAAAAATAGCCTATATAGAATTTAACTCTATTCATCTAATAGCTTGAAATAATATCTATATATATAAAATATCACTTGCATAATTATCAATTTTTATTGGTAATTGTAATTTTAATAAAGGATAATAAATTCATATGTAGGTGAAATATTTGAACTAACAAAAATTTTAAAAAATTCACATGTACTTCTTTATATAGAAAAGATTCTAAATAAAACATTAGAATTTTTGGCATGATTTTTTAGGCTCATCCATTATGTGAACGATTAAGAAAAAGACAATTTATACATGAAAACACTTTATTCAAGTGTAGGTATTTACATATACAACCCACATTCATTACTAATTTTTCAAAAAAATTCGGGATTGATTTTATAAATCAACATTTCTCGATGACATTAACAAATCATGAACAACCTGTCCCATGCAAAGTCCGATGCACCTTTGAGCGGTATATCCAAAAATCTTTCACAATTTATGTTTTGTAAAATAAAACATAAATTCTCCGATGTCAAAAACTGGACAACAAAATATTCATAGAGATATCCATAATATTTACAATGATTTTTGATGATATCAGTTCTGAACTTTTATATATTTTGGAGTACATCCTTATGAATGCAACTACCCTTTTTATTTATCTTCCTTCTTACCTTCAAAATTATTTCTTCTTCATATTATTCAGGCAATTGATAGATGGCAGCTCTCATATTTGCAACTGAGCTGCTCTCCATCAGTAGATTATCATCAAACATAATGTAACTTACTTTCTTGTTGTCAGGATTCAAAGAAAACTGTCTTGAATTAAATACTGTTTCAAAGATTACAATATTCACATCTTAGCAACAGTCCATTACCTATTAGGATCTTCATTCCACCATCCTTTAACATATGCAAAATATTTTCCTTAAAATTGGCTCCATCATGACTATCAATCACAATCTTCACAGCTTCAAGCATGCTCAGATAAGTCTAGGATTTACAAATTCAGCTTCTTGATGTCCTAGACCACCTCCAAACATTGAGTCCATTTGTCTGAGATCCTGATACCTTCTCAACCATGATGGTGCATCCACATTATCTTTGATGTGCGGCATCTTGTTCCCTTTGTGGGTGATTCCTCTTGTGATGACGATGTTGCGGTTTCAAATTCGAGGTCGACTCTTCTCTACACTGGGCGGAATAATGCGGTGCAAGTTAAGGATAATTTTATGCACATGTTGGATCATCCAAAAATTGTGCGGAAATAATATAAGAGCGGTATTCTGAACGTGTCCACAATCTTTTATAGGGCCAACATAATATTTTTAACATTGCGAGCGTTTTTGTATATCTTAATATTTTAGGAACTCGTTTAGTAATTCATTACCTTTTTAGGATTCTTAATATTTTAGGAACTCGTTTAGTAATTCATTACCCTTTTAGGATTCAGGGTTTTCTTATTTAAAGACTTCTTTAATATTTTATGGATCAGTTTTTCATGATTAATAAAAAATTGAAGTTTTTCTCAACTGTCAGTTTTAGGTATAATCAACTAATCTTGAGAAATATTGTTCCCTATCTCTACCTACGCTGCATACGGCTCAGTTCTAAGTCATAGAAAGCTCATTATTTGCAACTCATCAGGAAGTGGATCCTCCTTGAAGTAGTTAATATTTGATAACAAAGAAAACATCATATAATCAAGATAAAAGTAAAAGAAATCAAAATGCAAGACATGACAAAACAAATCGAGTTTTACATCAAGTTATAGATATCCATCTATGTCTCTGTCTCTGTCTCTCATTCACACAACACAACAAGTATATGTATGTAGATGGTTCTGGAACTCCGACACTTGATCCAAGGGAATACAATGAAGTCCTCTCTACTTCAGAAAACGGATGGTCCTACTAAGCTGATTATTAGAAGTCCTGTTTTGAAAATATTCTCATCTTGCATCTTATTATATATGTATACTCTATATATTGTTATCTACGTTGGGAGATTTGCTTCTATTTTAGTAATGCTGTACACATAACAATGAAAATGTTATGAAATAACTAGAATAACAGAACATAACAGCATATATATAACCACATTATTACATTACAATTACAGAGCCACGCTTCCATTGGCTTGATTTGCTGCTGACTTGGGCTATAGTCACCGTCCTTTTCCTTCCTACAGGGAGGGGATCAGCAGCAGCACAAATAATTTTTATAACAAGGTTTAATTATATAAAATATCCATTGTATAATTTTATATAATCTTGATTTTATACATATTAATCCCAGTAACATCCATGCATAATTTTTAGCCGATATAAACGAGTATTAATGTTAAGTTTAGAATGTATAAGATAACAAAGTTATTTAAATTTAAAAGAAACACAAATCTTAACCGTCTAAACATTTGACGATCATTAGAACGCTCCTCAACAATATTTCCAATTATATTACCATCTATATATAACCAAGCAATAGCATTCAGTAGAGATGAGTTTGAACCATTTTTCATGTTTTGCTGGATTTAGCTCTTTGATTCCATTCAGGGCAAGTTCTTAAATTGGCTTAAGTTCTTGAGTTTGCTAATAAATATTCAAGAATTTGTCCAAATCAAAGAGCCAAATTGGTAAAATGACTTCAACACACATCTTCATTGTATGTTATTGGATGTTATTACTTGGTTATATATAGATGGTAATATTATTCAAAATAGTGTTAATGGGTGTTTTTATGATTGTCAAATGTCTAGACTTATTAAGCTTCATGTTTGTTTCAAATTTAAACAGCTTTATGATGTCAACATGCTAAACTTAACAATAATTGTAGTTTGTATAGGTTAAATATTATGTCTAGATGTTTCAATCATCTAACTCATACATATATAAAGAGTATGTGAAGTTTATAAAAGGCATATATTTATAAATAAACCTTATTCAAATATATTTTTTAATTCATAAATTTTATAAATAATAAAATAACAATTATGTAAAACTTTATCAATATCATGATTAAGAATATATACAAATATATATAGTACAAATTATGTATATACAAACATAAAATGAAAGTGAGAATAAATTGGTTACCTACAAGTAAATAAACATTTGGTCAGGATTTAATAGCTTCATCCCATTTCTCTTCAACTCATAGCCTCCTTCCATTTCTCTTCAAATAATTTCACCTAAAACAAATCAAATGCAAGATATTATACATATATAAAACATAAAAATTATAAATTCAACATACTTAAATGGTTAACTCTAGTCAAGAGTTATTTGTTAATCCAAGAAAGATTATCCTCAATTCACATACACATATAATCCCAATTCACATACATACATATATATATATCAAAATTTAGATTAAAATAAGAAGTCGTGATAAAAAAATAGCTAACCATCACAGATTTTGAGTGAAATAACAAAGGAAGATTACAAACATAAGAGAGTATTTGAGAGAAATGACAAGCAGGTGTTAAGAATAAAAGGAAGATTGCCAGGCACAGCCCAAGGGATGACAAACAAATATTATTTGTTGGAATGGTAGCGGCGGAGAATAGGGTTTGAGGGAAATAACAAAGGAAGACGGGGTTTAATATATACAATAGGTTAAGAAGCCATTAGAATCTTCTAGATGAGTTGGTAGAATATTCTAGAAACAAAAAATAAGAGGAATATATGTCAAATACATTTCTCATCTTTATATTATTAGGTTAGAAGGAAAGCTTAATTAGAATTTAAAATATTTTTTTAATAATTTCTTAGTAACTGTCATTTCTTTATTATAAATCATCTATGAATAAAATTTAGGTAAATGTAAATTTAGCTTCTATATAAATTAAATAATAAATTTATTATTTATAAAGAATTCAAATATAGTATGAAATTTATTTTATGTATAATATAAAATTCCTTTAAAATATTAAGTGACAAATAACTAAAATACAAAAATATTTTATAAGTTTCTTTTATTGCCAATTTTGTATGAAAGTAAAAAATTTTAAGTATAGTTTTCACGATTATCAGAAAAAAATTTAATAAATTTTATATATTATATTACATCCAATCATAATAATATCTAGGTAAAAAAATCTTATGAAAAAATTATAATACTGAAACACAAATTATAAAATAACTATATAATAATATTATACATTAAATTTTGAATTAAATAAATAATTTTAACAAGTAAAGATTTCCGATATCATTAGTTATGGCCACCATAAAACATATCTAACTAATTATTCTCTAGTACTTAATTTCTTTTAAAATGTATTGTAAAAAAAGAAAAAAAATACACGTAAAATTTGTTTCCAAATAAGTCATTTAATTGATTTTAACAAAATTCAAATTTTCCATAAAAATTCAAGTAAACATATGGTATTTGAGTAGAGTTTTCTACTCATAATGCATTTTCAATATTTGACTTAAATAAAATCTCAATAATTAAATAATTTTAGAATTTTAAATTAATTTATCAGAAATATTCGATGACAATATATAATCTTTTTTCAAGCATATACAATCTTTTTAATTTAGAGAAAAGCAAAACACTTATATGTAATAAAATTTTTATTAAATATTTAATATAAAAAATAATCATAATTCGTGTAAACTAATTAAGAATTATGGGTGATAATATTTTCACTATATTTAATTCCTACCCAAACTTGTTACCAACAAAATTTAAAAAATAATGTATACATGTTGAAAATTAAGAAACATATATTATAGTTAAATTAGTCAAAATTAAATCATAGTGTACTTTAAATGAATGTTGTCTATGGAAAAAAGTAGTCAAATTTTAATCTCATCCCTGAATATAAATTTTGGACTCTCTCATCTAATTATCTAATTTTTTTTAATTTTGACAAAACAAATGTTATTAAGTTTAACTCTGACACCCCAGTCCAAAAGTTTCAATAATCCAAACTTTTCCTCAAAATTATACTCACAAAAATTGAACTAATATATATAATAATATCTATAATTGCTTTTATTTCTTCAATTTTGACATCTCAATATATTACAAATCCTAGTAAAAATATCAACCAATATTTGGCTATCAACTCACACCCAAAATACTTATTCTGGAGTACTTCATATTGTAGAAATTTCATGAAAAATTTAATAGAATGTAGGGGTGAGCTACACTTCATCAGAATTACCAAATTTTTGAGAAAAATAAATAATTTATCACTAGTCATGTATGAATCATCACAAGATATCACATTCATCAAAAACTCATCAAAATAGTTCTCACAAGATTAAAATGGAGTATTCAAGCACGATATGTTCATCAATTCATCAGGTTCACCACCAGCAAAACAACTAGTTTAGCTTACTTCTGACAAGTAAGCATCATCATCAGTTCATCAAGTATCAGTGTAAGAATACTCATTTTTTATCAGTGAATCATCAGTCAAATCAAATCAATCATTATTTAAAGTTCAAAGTATCATCAAAGCATCAAAAGTGAATTAGTACATTATATACTTACAGTACAAGCCTTCAAGTCTCAAAATCCACGTTATCTCCGACGATACATATTGCTTTCGAACCTACTTATAAAATGTTAGTCCCTTAATCAACTGTAGAGGGGGGTGAATACAGTTAATACAATTAATTTGACAAAGTTTCAACAGAATTAACATTTTTTATATTAACAGATAAAAACTTATTCAAATGTACTCTCTCGACAGGATGAACAATTAAGCTTGAGAGCTGCTAGGTTATGCGAAATATATAACAATATCGCAATACATATAATATGAACCTAATATGGGCTTTATATAGAGCACAGATACACTATACAATCTTCCTTCAGTGAATTTCATACTTTACTCTTCATTCTGAACTGCTTCTTTAACTTGAGCAACTTGAGCAATGTCAAAGGTTAATTTCAGTTCATCAGCCCAGTCAGCTCCATAAATCTTCCTTTTTTGGTGAGCTTGGCTGATTTCTTCTTCTACACATTTTTCTTCAGTATCATAAGTTTGAACTACTGTATAGATTGGATCTATCAGCATTTGAGATTTAGTTTCTTAGATACTAATTTCTTCTTTGCAGCATCTTTGGCTTTAGGCTTTGAAATCTTTGACTTTTCTCCTCTCTTCCCTTTTCCTTTAAGCTTCTCATCAGCAATTATCATAACTTGTGATCTGAGAGATCTTTCATCTTCTGCATGACTGATTTCCCTTATAACTATACCTCTGGTTGGTCTGTTATAAGGATCATCTTCATAAAGTACTTGAGAAATAACAACAATATCAGCATTTGTTGTCTTCATGGAATTCTTTAAGTCTTCCTCCATTTTCCTTAGATGTTCAAGATCAACACCAGGATTTTCTCTTGCAAACATTCTTCAACTCACCTCAGAGTCAAATAATTGAATCTTTGGATCCTTGTAGAACAGAGTTGTCTTTTTTCCTTTTACTTTCAGAGTTTGAAGATATTGACTTGCTTCAGCACCAGCTTCTATCTCCAAAATACCTTGGTCTTCATCAGCAGCAGTTGTGACTTGTGAAGATTATTGTATTTTTGTAGTCACAGTCAAATCTTCTACTCTTATTTCATTCCTCTTAGTCTCTCCACCTTGTCCAGACTGAAATTTAGTGACTGCTTTTGATGAACCACTAACTCCAACTAGCTCTTCACCTCTTCTCCTTTTACTATCCTTATGTCTCCCCTTATTACCTCCATCAGGATTTTCATCATCAGTATTTGTCAATGTCGGATTTTTGCATTTAGATTTAACAATTTTCTCCCCCTTTTTGGCATCATCACCAAACAGTAGAGAAAGAATTAGCTTCATTGAATTATGTACTTCTGTAAGTTGATCAGACATTTGAGCTTTATTTAGCTTCCAATATGGCTTGACTGGATTCAATTGCAGTTTGCCTAACAACTATTGGTGCAATTTATTTCTAAATTTCCTGATGAGTAGTCAGCTTTGAAGCAATCAATGATTCTTTGATCTGATTGTATTGAGTAGTAGTTGCTTCTTGAGATGTGTGTAAGGAAATGATAACTAAAGTTTATACTTTCAGATGATTCAGCATATCAGGATTTGTAATCTTATGTTCTGTTGTTTCCAAATGTGCAACAGCTTGTGTTCTGGCAATAGGATATGTATCATCTTTCCAATGAGCATTCGAGAGATTATCAAAATAATCATGCTTCTTCTTAGTATCTAACTCTTTCATTTTCTATTGTCTCACATGCATAGGCATATTTTCAGGGAAGAAAAGATCATCCTCGGGATCTATAGTAGCATTATAAATATTAACTTCTTTACCATCATTAGATTCTTCAATAGCAACTGAATTTTGCACTAATTGCTGAACTTCATCACCATCTTTAGCATGTAGAATAGAATTAAAAATTGGTGCAATATATGATCCAAATCGATTCAGAATGATTCGATAAAATAATATATTTTACGATTTTGTACGAAATATTTTAATTGTAAAACGTACATCATCTATTTTTCAATTTTGTAAAGAGTTTAGTTTTTGAACAAAAAATAATTTATCAGTTTTTTGAGTTTAGTGAAACGGCTAGTACCTAAAATGACATTTCAAATTCAAAATATGATATCTAAATATTTTTTAATTTTTTGTCATAATTAATTATTTATATGAATACATAATTCCATTACAAAATCAATATTGCAAATGAAGATAAAAATTCAATTTTCTTGCATACATGAATATTTGAAGTGATATCAGTATTTGAACATTTTGGTCACTGAAATAATTAAAAAAATAAGTTTACTTATAGAAGGAATTGACGTAGATTTTCATATTTACTTCCTTCATTTCAAATTAGTTTTTCACTTTGACTTTTAGGCGTATTTTAAGGTATTTTGATCGTATGCGTTTTTTGATGATTTTTTAAATTTTTCTTTTTTAATAAAAATTAAAATATTAAACTTTTATTAACTAAAATAAAATTTGAAAAATTAATATGTCATCAATGTATCATAAATTAAGTACAAAAGTCAAACTGTACAAGTAAATTTGGGATGGAGAATGTATATTACAACACTGGATGCATTAGAAAATAAGTTGTTTCCTTCGTAAAGTTTAGTTCTAAATTCCATATCAATATTCATCCCTCTAATTAGAGCCTCATTTTTTAAATTTACAGTTCTAATCACATTTTCTGCAGATCTACAATCCTCTTTCATTGTTTAAGCCCCTCAACTCTTCCACTTTCTTTTCTATTTTTGACCGGAACGGATGTAATTTTTTTAGATGAGATTTTGTTAGTTAATTGTTATCAATATTGTCCATCTTTTTGGGTGTTACTATATTTTGTTTAAAATACCGGCATGTTTTTATGTTTGTTTAGTTTGGAATGATTTATATGATTATTTGGAAGATGAGAAACTAGGACAGTGATGAATTTAGCAAGAGTTTACTTTTCATAATAAAAAATTATTCATATTTAGGAGTATTTGTTCCCCAAATTTCAGTTTATATAACTAAAAAAATTATATTGGGCTATATATGGCATTTATGTGAATGTAAATTGTGATATTGTTAGTTTCGGGGTTCGTATAAGTTGGATTTGTGGGAAAACTACTATAATCCTTTAATTTTAAATAGAATATCTCAAAATATGATGACTATTTATTTAGTTCATTTATTTATTTTTCAATCAGGTTGTTTTACAGGTCGGAGTTTTGTTACTGACTGTTTTCTAGTATTTTAAAGAATGCATGATTTTTTTCAAAAAAAATCATATCAATATTCTAATTTATTAGGAATATCTTATCCATAAAATCATTATAAATGATGTTAAAAACCAATGCACGCATGCTAATTTATAATGGTATTAATCTATACGTCGATTGTTTTAAAACAATTATTGAAACTCTAATCCAACCCCTAAATTTGAATCTTTAAATGCACACCATCTACTTTTCAATTTTGTTAAGGGAAGTATCTTCTAAAAATTTATTTTATCAATTATTTGAGTTTAGTGAAATGTGTTGTGGAATAAAAACTAGAGTGTGTTAGTAATTAATGCTAGGGTTAGTGAGCTTCGAGCTGCTCTCGCATTCGGTACTATCGATACTTGCAAGATGTCTGGTATCTCTATATTGTAGAGATCAAGCCAAAAACGTAGTTCTGGATTGAGGGGTAGAGCTTCTACCCTTTATATAGAGGTGAGTTTAGGGTTAGATTTCTGTTGAGAGACTTGGTGGACAAGTCTCCAACTTAGATGGTGATTAGGAGTCCTATAAGGGAAGGAACTCCAGAACCTTCTGTGTAGGACTTTAAGTTCATTTTGGGCACATATCTCTGCTCTTTCAGCCATATTAGGCCTAGTTCGTGAACAGCTTACGTTAGTGGACTTTGACGACCTCTGCTGGTGGGCCTTGACGACTTGGGCTGCCTTGAGTCTGCTACGAGTTTGGACTAGACAGGCCTGTGCTGGACCTTGGACAAGAAGCCCGAGTGTAATTAATATGACATTTAATGTGTCTTTAGGATATATTTTCTATCCATATCAGTTTCCCCCAACTTCCGGGAATACTGTTCGAGTTTTCGTGCAATTTATAATGGTCTTTTCACGACTCGGGGAACTTTTGGCCCTTCTCGGGTATCGGCCCTTCATGGGTGTCGGCCCTTCATGAGTATCTCCGTTTTATCGTAAAGTGTGGAGCGACCTACACGTTTACAATAACTTATATAGTACGAGTATACACACTTAAAGCCATTGCACAGGCTAATTGAATAGTCTTTAGCAATAAAGTGTCCTAATCGGGATAATAAAGCAAGCATTTATCACCCCTTAACCTTCGTCAAGGTTAATTACAGGGTGAAAGCTTCTAACAGGCCATAATCGGGGCTAATATGCCGTAATCGGGGCTAATTTTCATGTATAAGCTGTTAACTAGGCTTAAAAGAGCCTAATTTTAAGCTAGAATGCACTAAATAGCCTTAATCGAGGCTAATCTGCCTTAATTGGGGCTAACTTGTCTTAATCGGGACAAATTAGTGTGCATAAGACACTAATTATCCAAAATTCATACTAATCACGTGAGTGAATAGGTCAAACGACCCTAATCGTGGCTAATTTCATTACACGAGTCACTAATTCCCCCTAATTCGGGTTAATTACATGTAATATACACTAATCGGCCCTAATCGGGCCTCAATTTCACTAATCGACCCTAATTGGGGCTTAATCTTAAAATCCTGAAAATTTAAAAAAAAAATCGATTTTTTTCTAGATTTCCCATTTTTGCACAAATTTTCAAAAACAATCGCAGGAGGGTTGTCAGGACTTTGCAGGACCTCCTGCAGGGCAACCTGTAGGAAGTCCTGCTCGGCCAAAAGTCCCTTTTGCAGCCTTCTCGGCCAAGTCTGGTCGGCTAGGGGCAGGACCTCCTGTCCCTTGCTGGCCATAGGTGTTTGCTCCAAAAAAAAAATTTTACATAATCTTCTATCCGGACTCAAGCCATTCGTTTATTCTGCTAGTCTTTTCTTGCTCTTGACCATCCATGGAATTAATCTCATGGTGGTCTTAGAGTCTGTTAAATATATTTGAGATGTCATGTCTAATATATTTCATATTTAGTTTTCAGATCTTAACAAACAGGAAATATCAGTACTTACTAGAATCAGTACTTACTGGAAGTCAGAACTTAAGGATATCAGGATTTAGATTATCAGAAGATAATATCAGAAGATGGATATCAGAACTTAAGTACTGGAGGACTAACAGTTAAGGAAGGAAACTGATTTACAGGAAAGAAGACCAGGACTAATACAAAAAGAAGATATGCATGGAAAGAGTTAGAGGACTTAAAGAATTGTATAAGATATCTGATTGATATATTTTAGGAGACAGAATTATATTCCATATCAATTAGAAGTTATCTTGTAACTGTGTACTATATAAACACAGACATAGGTTTACACTATATGTGTTATCATTATCGAGAAGATCATACATTGTAACCTAGCAGCTCTCGTGATATATGTTCATCACTGAGAGAGAACAGTTCCATTGTAATAGTGTTTATTATACCGAATATATTTGTTTACTGTTACTTGTGTTCGAAATCGATTTGATTGTATTCTACACTATATTCAACCCCCTTCTACAGTGTTGTGTGACCTAACAAGTGGTATCAGAGCCTATCTGTTAACACACATACAGTAAAGATCCAAAACAATCATGTTTGAAGAAGCAGGAAATCCAACCAAGCCCGCCAAAACTGAAGAAACTCAAAAAACTCAAATCCACAGTCGATATGAGACTATAAGGGTTCACATACTAAGTTCTTTTGAGTACCCCATATGGAAAGTGAAGATGGCTATATTTCTGGAAGCTACAGATCCAGAATACCTTGACAAAATTAATGAAGGATCGCATAAGACAACCAAGCTCTCTGTTGTAGTTGCAGATCAGCCAGCAAAGACCATACCAAATGAGAAAAGTGAGTACACAGCTGAAGATATCTCATCCATTACCAAGGATGCAAAGGTAAGGCATTTGCTGCATAGTGCCATTGATAATATCATGTCAAACAGGGCAATTCACTGCAAGACTGCAAAGGAGATATGGGATGCTTTGGAGATAAGATGTCAGGGAACTGATGCAATCAAGAAGAATATGAAGACTATACTCACTCAAGAGTATGAGCACTTTGACTCAAAAAGTGATGAGTCATTATCTGACTTATACGACAGGTTTGTCAAACTCTTGAATGGTCTGTCACTGGTGGACAAGGAATATGATCTTGAATATTCAAATCTAAAATTCCATTTAGCTCTTCCGGAAAGTTGGGATTTTAAGGCTACTATTATAAGAGACAACTATGCTCTTGATGAAACTACTCTTGATGAAATTTATGGTATGCTCAAGACTTATGAACTTGAGATGGATCAAAGAAGCAAGAGACAAGGGAGAAAGTCAAGGACAGTTGCTCTTAAGGTTAAGGAGGAATTCCCCAAAGTGGATGTCTCAAAGAAAGGCAAAGGAAAAGCTCGCATCATAAAGTCTGATTCAGAATCATCAAGTTCTGATGATGATGATTCAGAAACTGAAAGTTTACCTAAAGTAGATGCTGATGAAGAGATGATAAAATTGTGTGCTCTTATGGTGAAGGGTATCACAAAGATAGCCTACAGGAAATTTAGAAGGGGAAAGAAGTTTTTCAAGAAAGGTGGAAGTACTGATAAGAAGGGATCAGAAAATCTGAAGGCAGAGGAAGAAAGTCCGATAGAGGAGATTACTCAAATGTCAAATTCTACAATTATGGTGAGAAAGGCCACATATCTCCTAACTGCAAGAAAGGAAAAAGTGACAAAGGCAAAGCACTTGTCACAAAGAAGAAAAGCTGGACAGACACTTCAGATTCTGAAGATGAGGAGAACTATGCCTTGATGGCAAAAGCTGATAGCAGTCCTGAAGCTGCTGAGTTAAAGGTACCTCAAACAACTTATGCCTTTCATACTGATGATATTACTGAGTTGAGATTGTATCTTAAAACCATGTTTATTAGCTACAGAGATCAAACTTTAACATGTAAAAGATTAACTTCTGAAAATCTTGCTTTTAAGAAAAGGAATGATTATTTAGAAAAGGAGTTAGTTATGTTCCATCAAACTCAGAAAGAGAGAGATGATGATTTTTATGTTAGAGATGAATTGCTAATTTTGAATAAATCTCTCAAAACTGAGTTAGAAAAAGAAAAAGAGATTATCAGGACTTGGACTAACTCTGGCAGAACAATTCAGAATTTATTAAGTATTGGAAACTGGAAAGAGGGCTTAGGTTATGGAGATGATAAAAGAGAAAAAGGAACTGAACAAATTGAGCCAATTATTGTTAAACAAACTGTTAAGCCAAAGGTAAATCCTGTTAAGTTTGTAGCAAAAACTGTAAAGTCTGATTCTGAAAAGATGAAAGAGTCTGTGACAGAAGTTAAGAAGAAGTCAACTTCTGACAAATTAGAACAGGATAAACCAGCTGAAGTCAACATAGGCTTAATGAAAAAGAAGCAGCTTAAGCATAAGCTGAAAGAAATAAGGAATGTCAACAAGGTTAAGGCAGCTAGGAAAAATTGGAATGGAAAGGAAGGTGTGAATAAAAGTAATAATTAAATGCTTGTTCCTAATGCTCCTAGAAAGAAATGTTATAAATGTGGAAACTCTAACCATCTTGCTTCTTTTTGCAGGAAAAATAAGAATATAAACTCTTTACCTCCTAAGTCAGGAGTTAAGAGTCAGTCTGTTAGGTTTAAGCCACAAAATCCTTGTTTTCATTATGGTAGTTTATGGCATTCCATTTATAATTGTAAGGAATATCATAGTTTATACTATGATTGTTATCAAATAAAACCTTCTATGAAGAAAGTTGCTTTAATTCCTTCTAGTGTAAAATCTGATGCAAAGTCTGATATAAGTTCTGATAAACAGCATGTTAGCATAAACTCTGATATTAAATCCGCTGCAAATGCTAACAAACATAAAAAGGCCAAAGGATCCAAGCAAGTCTAGGTCCTTAAAACTAACAATTAGTGGTCTTTGTGATTGCAGGGCAACAGGAGAAACATCCTAGTACTGAATAGTGGATGTTCAGGACATATGACTGGAAATAAAGCCCTGCTCTCAGACTTTGTGGAGAAAGCTGTCCCAGAAGTTTCTTATGGAGATGGCAACATGGGAAAAACTCTGGGATATGCCAATATTAATCTTGGGAATGTCATCACTGAAACATTAGCTCTTGTCTCAGGATTTAAACACAACCTGCTAAGTGTGAGTCAAATCTGTGACAGAGGTTATCATGTGGATTTTTTTGAAGAACACTGTGAAGTTGTAAGCAATTCTACAGGCAAAGTGATTATGAAAGGTTACAGGCATGGTAACATTTATGAAGCCAGACTTTCAACAAGTACTGATGGTTCTGCAATCTGTCTGTTGAGTAGAGCATCAATTGAAGAAAGCTGGAATTGACATAAAAGACTCTCTCATTTAAACTTCAACAACATAAATGAGCTTGTAAAGAAAGATCTTGTGAGAGTATTTCCAAAATCAGTAGTTGCTCTTGATGGCCTTTATGATTCATGTCAAAAGGCAAAACAAAGAAAATTTTCTTTCAAGAGCAAAACTGAGTCATCAATTCTTGAGCCTTATCACCTACTGAATGTTGATCTATTTGGTCCAGTCAATGTCATGTCTATTGCAAAGAAGAAATATGTTATGGTTATAGTGGATGAGTTCACAAGGTACACCTGGGTGTACTTCTTGCACAAGAAGAATGAAACTACATTTACTCTAACTGATCATGTCAGACAGCTGGATAAGTTGGTCAAAGATTCTGTTAAAATTATAAGAAGTGATAATGGCACAAAGTTCAAGAATTCAATCATGGAAGAGTTTTGCAAAGAGCATGTAATCAAACAGGAATTTTCTGCACCTGGAACTCCACAGCAAAATGGAGTTGTAGAAAGAAAGAACATGACTCTCATTGAAGATGCACGAACTATGCTTGATGAAGCAAAGCTGTCAACCTACTTTTGGGCTGAAGCTGTGCAGACTGCTTATTTTACACAAAATGTAACACTAATAAACAAGCATGGAAAAACACCATATGAGATGGTGAAGAAAAAGAAGCCAAATCTGAAATACTTGCATGTATTTGGATGTAAGTGTTTTGTTCTTAAGACTCATCCGAAACAACTATCAAAATTTGATCTAAAAGCTGATGAAGGAATTTTTGTTGGATATTCACTTTCCACAAAAGCCTTCAGAGTCTACAATTTAAGAACAAGAGTTGTCATGGAATCTATCAATGTATCTTTTGATGACAAGAAGATTACTGGACTTGAAGATTTCAATGATCACGATCAGCTGAGATTTGAAAATGAAGACTTAAATTCTGATTCTGTAAAGACTCTAAAGAAGCATCAGAACCTGATACTAGCTCTTCAAACTCTAATTCATCTAGTTCTGATGAGTTAAATTCTGATAATTCTGGAAGCTCTGATACTTCAAATCCTGAAGGATCCAAGTCAAATTCTGAAGTCTCAGAGAGCATAACTACAGGGGGAGCATCAGAAAATGCTGATGGAGATAGCATGGATCATGGGGGAAGATCCAGTTCTAGAAGTCAACTTTAATCTGCAAGGAAGTGGACCAAATCACATGCACCTGACTTAATTATTGGAGATCCTGAAGCAGGTGTCAGAACTAGAACTGCAACATCAAATGAATGTCTCTATCATTCCTTTCTATCTCAGACTGAACTAAAGAAAGTGGAAGAAGCTCTTCAAGATGTTGATTGGCTGCAAGCAATGCAGGAAGAGTTAAATGAATTTGAAAGAAATAAAGTCTGGATCCTAGTGCCAAGACCAAAGAATAGATCAGTTATTGGCACAAAATGGGTGTTCAGAAACAAAACTGATAGTGATGGCATAATTACAAGGAATAAAGCAAGGTCGGTTGCTAAAGGCTACTCTCAACAGGAGGGTATTGATTATGATCAAACATTTGCACCAGTTGCTAGATTAGAAGCCATAAGGATCTTTTTGTCTTATGCTGCTCACAAAAAGTTTAAAGTCTTTCAAATGGATGTGAAAAGTGTTTTTCTTAATGGAGAATTGGAAGAAGAGGTCTATGTTGAACAACCTCTAGGCTTTGTAGATTCAAAATTTCCAAATCATGTCTACAGGCTTGATAAAACACTTTATGGCCTTAAGCAAGCTCCTAGAGCATGGTATGAGACTTTAGCTCAATTTCTTCTGGAAAGTGGATTTCACAGAGGTACAATTGATAAAACACTGGTCTACCTCAACCATGGAAAGGACTTACTTTTGGTACAGATATATGTTGATGATATCATATTTGGCTCTACAAATGCCAAACTCTGTGAGAGGTTTGCAAAGCTAATGCAGTCAACATATCAAATGAGTATGATGGGAGAACTTAGTTATTTTCTGGGCCTTAAAGTCAAGCAAACTAAAGAAGGTACTTTTATCTGTCAATCCAAGTACACCAGAAACTTACTGAAGAAGTTTGGAATGCAAGATAGTTCAACAGCATCAACTCCTATGGCCACTGCAACCAAGTTAGATAAAGATACTGCTTCACCAGTAGATATTACTAACTATAGAGGTATGATTGGCTCTTTACTCTATTTAACTGCAAGTAGACCTGATATCATGTATGCTACCTGTCTTTGTGCAAGATTTCAGGCTGATCCAAGAGAACCTCACTTAATAGCTGTGAAAAGAATTTTCAAGTACCTTAAGGGTACAGCTGATCTGGGATTGTAGTATCCTAGAGAATCGGATTTTAAGCTAATAGGTTACTCAAATGCAGATTTTACAGGATGCAAAATAGACAGGAAAAGCACTAGTAGAAGCTGCCAATTTCTTGGAGGCAGATTGGTTTCTTGGTTTAGCAAGAAACAGAAGTCAATTTCCACATCAACTGCAGAAGCAGAATATATTGCTGCATGAAGCTGTTGTGCACAGATTCTTTGGATGAAGAATCAGTTACTGGATTATGGGTTAGAATTTTCTAAAATCCCTATTTACTGTGATAATCAAAGTGTTATTGCTATGACAGGTAATCCAGTTCAACACTCAATGACAAAGCACATCAGCATTAGGTACTATTTCATAAGGGAACATGTGATGGAAGGTACAGTGTAATTGTACTTTGTTCCAA
Source organism: Apium graveolens (assembly GCF_009905375.1). Lineage (NCBI taxonomy): Eukaryota > Viridiplantae > Streptophyta > Magnoliopsida > Apiales > Apiaceae > Apium > Apium graveolens. Next base: position 262,567,292 of record NC_133654.1, on the reverse strand, counting down.
CAGATCAACAACTAGCAGATATCTTCATAAAACCACTATGTGAAGCTACCTTTACAAGACTGGTAAATGAACTTGGAATGGTGTCGGGTTCTTTCTCTAAATCTGCTTAGTTTTTGTTCTCATACATCAGACTTTATGATCAGTGTTTACAGATTATTTTATTTTCATATAATATGTGCGTAAAATTTAAATTCATTAAATGATGATTGTTATCTGATGTGGATCTTTAAAATCTGATAGTGTTTTGAATGTTTTGTGACCATTCAATCCAATGAGGATAACTGTGCTAGATGCTGACCTAGTAGTCTTTAACATACTAGAAATCTCATGTTTGAATTAGTTGTTTATGTGGAAACTCATTAACACAAGCAAATTCTGATTCTGAGCTTAGTCAAGTCTACTTTGTGTATCTTATTACTAAGTCATAAACTAGATTATTGCTTCTTATCTGTTAGATTCTGATGTCAGTAAATCTTAAGGATGAACTAAATGTTGATAAGCCTCACTTATCAAAAGAAAAGAAAAGAAAAGAAAAGAAAAGTCAGGTACTCCTTTGAGATCTAGAGTAAATATGTGGAAGGGAAGACCCAAGTGCATTGCTGGTATTAAGTAATATGCATTAGAAAAGCAAATAAATTTTCTTGGTGACTTTTCACATTCTCTAATTACTGGAGAAATACTCTAACAACAGCATAAATTCTGATAAGCAGTCGTGACTCACTTACACTGAGAAGCCACTGTAAAAAGGAATTTCAAAAGATGCATAAAATGAGCACAAACAGTTGAGGTGGACTCTTCCATAAATTTGTTCTATAGTAGACTTCATGATTGATGACAGATTTTAAGCACTTTTCTGAGTTATGCCTTATTTCCAAGATGTACTGAAGTTTATCAAACTTTAATCTTTATCTGATATTTTGCTAAATGCATACACTTTCACTCCATATGAATGATGAAAATTACCGTGGTGATCAAGTTATTTTTAACAAACAGTTAAGTGTTATTTGCATAAATTATGAGGACAAATTCTGATGGAAGTTCTGATGATTAAACTCTGAAGAAAACAAGTCAGTATTTGTATGAAGAATCACAGAAAAAGATATTCACTTTTTGAGTACAGAAGCCATATTCTGATGACTCGTAAAATCTGATTTAAGTTAAGTTCTGATATTAAATCCTGATGGAATCCTTGATGCTTACGTAGCATTTTTCTTTACTTGACTTATTTATGGTAAAATCTGAAATAGTAATATTTAAATCAGAATATATTTGGGTAAGATAAAAACAGTCATAACCATTATGCGTTAGTGATAAACGTGTTGGTCTTGAAAAACTGCATGTGCACAGTAATTATTGTTTATTTTACGTGCTCATTAACTCTTGCTTTAACTTTTTACTGACTGTTATTATTACACATCGGTCTAGGAAGACGAGGCATCATTATTTTTATTATTAATCGTTAAACAGTCCTCGCATCCAAAGAGAACATTCCATTCGACATCTGGATTCAACTTCCAGAAAATATTAAAAATGATATGTTGTCTTTCTAAAGAGAAGTTCATCTTCCTATTCTTAAACAGCAGGAGCAAATCATTCATCTTGTTGTTCTCTTTGTTGAAAGTAGGAAGAAGAATTAATTGTCATCCATCCGTTTCTCTTCACCATCAGCTTTGTCAGGCTTCTTAGACTAGGACTAAGGCTATTGATGTTAAGAATCTTATAATAGGACTATCTTGTAATTTTTGCATGTAATCGATAAATTTCATGAAATGTACTCGTTTGATATATTAATGAAATTTTCTTTAATTGTAAGATTTAGTCTTTGTTTCTCAAATTATGTGATTGTGTATGTTTAATTGCAATTTGTTAATCTTTACTTCATCTATTTTTAACTTTATCCTTTGCTGAATGTTTTGATTACAATTATGGTCAATAATAAATTTTGTTGATTTGAAGAAACAATTGAAGCACGGGTTCATGCATCAAAACCTGTGATAGTTGAAGCTGAGAATGTTACTTCTCTGAAAGAAACTGCAGCTCAAAGTCCTGATACTTTGAAGAAGAAATCTGCAAGTTCTGAAGCTGCTAAAGCAACTCCTTCATTGGGAAGGAGATTGAAGAAAATGAAGGCTAGGAGGTATTTGGCTAAGGCTCCATCAGACGATACTGAAGAAGCTGAGGAAGGGGATCAGGAATCTCTGATCTCACAAGAACCGATTATCATTGAAGCCCTTCCAGCTCAAGCCAAATAAACTGCTACTGATACAGTTGTAACCCCTCATGTCTAACCTATTAAAGCTACAGATGATGCTGAAGAACACACTGAAAATTATGAAAAAGATATTCATAATTTGAATATAACAAATGTTCTTTATCTGGAAGCTCCATCTACAAAAGCTCAGCAATTACAAACTCATTTTCCCAATTTTAAATGCTGAGATTCCATCTACATCAACCACATCGGCTCTGGAGATAAATTCTGATGTTCAGAATTTAAATGAAACTGTTCCTGAATCTCCAGTTGCTTCACACACTGTTGTGTTGTCAGAACATAATGAGTCTTCCTCAAGTTTTGAAGACAGTGATTCTGCTGAGACTCCAGTTCCTATAAGTTCATCTTCCTATTCTTAAACAGCAGGAGCAAATCATTCATCTTGTTGTTCTCTTTGTTGAAAGTAGGAAGAAGAATTAATTGTCATCCATCTGTTTCTCTTCACCATCAGCTTTGTCAGGCTTCTTAGACTAGGACTAAGGCTATTGATGTTAAGAATCTTATAATAGGACTATCTTGTAATTTTTGCATGTAATCGATAAATTTCATGAAATGTACTTGTTTGATATATTAATGAAATTTTCTTTAATTGCAAGATTTAGTCTTTATTTCTCAAATTATGTGATTGTGTATGTTTAATTGCAATTTGTTAATCTTTACTTCATCTATTTTTAACTTTATCCTTTGCTGAATGTTTTGATTACAATTATGGTCAATAATAAATTTTGTTGATTTGAAGAAACAATTGAAGCACGGGTTCATGCATCAAAACCTGTGATAGTTGAAGCTGAGAATGTTACTTCTCTGAAAGAAACTGCAGCTCAAAGTCCTGATACTTTGAAGAAGAAATCTGCAAGTTCTGAAGCTGCTAAAGCAACTCCTTCATTGGGAAGGAGATTGAAGAAAATGAAGGCTAGGAGGTATTTGGCTAAGGCTCCATCAGACGATACTGAAGAAGCTGAGGAAGGGGATCAGGAATCTCTGATCTCACAAGAACCGATTATCATTGAAGCCCTTCCAGCTCAAGCCAAATAAACTGCTACTGATACAGTTGTAACCCCTCATGTCTAACCTATTAAAGCTACAGATGATGCTGAAGAACACACTGAAAATTATGAAAAAGATATTCATAATTTGAATATACCAAATGTTCTTTATCTGGAAGCTCCATCTACAGAAGCTCAGCAATTACAAACTCATTTTCCCAATTTTAAATGCTGAGATTCCATCTACATCAACCACATCAGCTCTGGAGATAAATTCTGATGTTCAGAATTTAAATGAAACTGTTCCTGAATCTCCAGTTGCTTCACACACTGTTGTGTTGTCAGAACATAATGAGTCTTCCTCAAGTTTTGAAGACAGTGATTCTGCTGAGACTCCAGTTCCTATACTAGGAAAGGAAGAATTGGTGAAGAAATTTATTGAAAAGGAAGCACCTATTCCTTGGGAGGATACTCACAGAGTTGTGGAGTGGACCAAGAAGTGGAATGACACTGATTTCATTCCAAGTGCTAACATTCTGACAGAGCATATTGCTAAAGCTGATGAGTTTCTCATAAATGCTGATTTAAAGACACAACTCAAGATCACTGCTCTATCCACCAAACATCTTCAAGGTCTACATTCTTCTACTCTTGAGAAGGTTGATACACTAAAGGAACATGCTGATAAGCTAGATCTACAGCTTAAGCTTGACAAGAACAGATATATCAGACCTACTCTTGAGAAAATTGAAGCCATTGAGAAGATTCAAGAGAAGCAACAGGCCCAAATTGATGAGGTCCTGGCTAACCAAGTTTCTCAGAAAGCTCAATTGGAAGAAATCCAATCTTCAGTTGAACTTCTTCTTTCTCTCTTACTTCCTGATGATGCCAAAAAAGGGGAGAAGGTAGTTAAGTCCAAATGCTCACCTACTGAAATACTGAAGAAAAAGGATGATAAAAGTGATGACCAGGGAAACTTTGATAAGAGCAGAGGTCAAGGAAAAGTTCAAGGAAAATCTTTTACACAGAACAAGTCAAGTTCTGATGATGTGAATGCTAAAAGACTGAAGTCAAGTTCTGATAAACAAAGTCTGATGTCAAGTTCTGATATTCTGATTCAATCAGGATCTAAAGACTCTCAGAAGTTTTTACAAACTCTGAAGCTAAAGGGGAAGCAGAATACTGTTTATTACAAAAATCCTAAAATCCAGACACTTGATGAGGAGATGGCAAGAAGATTATTTCTGAAATAAAATCCAGGAATGGATTTGGAAACTCTCAAGGAGGAAGAAGCTAGATTTGCTGCTGAGAAGACAAATCTTAAGTCTAAAGCTTCTGATGCAAAGAAATCTCCAAGACCTGGGGAAAAAGGCATTGTGATCAGGGAAAAGTCAAATTCTAAGACTTCAAAGTCCAAGACTAGATCACAAACTGAGATTGATCCTAAATCAAAAGGAAAAGAAAAGGTTGGTGAACCTTTAAAGATTGAGAAAAAGATAAGTTCTTCCATTCCAGTCTATCAAACTATAATGCATGATGATGATTTGATAGAAAATGAAACTGTTCAAATTCTGAAGAAAAGAAAGGTAATTGAAGAATCTAAAACAACCTCTGACACTGCTCAAGTTGTTCAGAATGAAGAACAACAAGCTACAGAAGAAACAGCAAATTCTGATCAAGTTAATTTGGAAAAGATGACAATTGCTGATAAGAAGAAGCTGTTATGGAAGAAAGTTATTCTAGTTGAACCAAAATCCAATCTCTTGATGAATCAACTTGCAACATTTGGATTGAGATCCAAGAAACCTAGAGATAAAGCTGGATTAGGTTCTGATGAAGAGAAAATACAAACAAGAGTAGAAGTTACTGTAAGAGATCCTTTCATGTTGACAGACAAACCATATGAATAAATCAAACAAAAGCACCTTGACAAGGTGTTGTCTGCTCAAATCGTGATAGATGCTCATGATAAGGAAAACCTAAAGGAGAAATTGATTTTATTTCTCTGTGATGGATTAACTTACAGACTAGCTGATACTGATGTGCTAAAGAATTATGTCAGAGAACTTTAACATATTCATTATCTTCTGGAAGTAAAATCTGATGTTATAAGAAGATGGTCAGAATACATTTTGAAGGCTATAAGAGATCTATTCAAAATCTCTGGTACAAAGACTTCTCAGTATATACCAATGATTACTGAAGATGATAGAAGAGAAATTCCTATGCTCAAGAATTCTGCTAAGGTGGAAGTTATTCTGAAAGGAAAATGCTTATGTTATAATGAAAACTCTTCACATCCTAGAGTTATCAGACTTGGTGATGGACTTGAAAGAACATCAATTCAAGCTCTCGGAACTGTCATTTATCATATTGGTGATTGTAAAGATGAAGAACTGATGCAGGTCAAATCACAGTTAGTTGAAATTATGAGAAAAGCTGAAGCCAAACTGGTAAGAGATTTTGTTAATAATCATGATGGATTCAGATTGATCCAGTGAAGTTGGTAAAGCTATAAGGACTGTGAGTTGTAGTTAATAGTCTTATTAAACTCTTATTGCATTTGAACTTAAATGTTTTTGACATTATCAAATCTATTAACTTGTATATTTCGCATAATTTACAAGTTGGGGGAGATTGTTAGATATATTTGAGATGTCATGTCTAATATGTTTCATGTTTAGTTTTCAAATCTTAACAAACAGGAAATATCAGTACTTACTGGAAGTCAGAACTTAAGGATATCAGGACTTAGATTATCAGAAGATGGATATCAGAACTTAAGTACTGGAGGACTAACAGTTAAGGAAGGAAGCTGATTTACAGGAAAGAAGATCGGGACTAATACAAAAAGAAGATATGCATGGAAAGAGTTAGAGGACTTAAAGAATTGTATAAGATATCTGATTGATATATTTTAGGAGACAGAATTATATTCCATATCAATTAGAAGTTATCTTGTAACCGTGTACTATATAAACACAGACATAGGTTTACATTATATGTGTTATCATTATCGAGAAGATCATACATTGTAATCTAGCAGCTCTCATGATATTTGTTCATCACTGAGAGAGAACGGTTCCATTATAACAGAGTTTATTATATCGAATATATCTGTATACTGTTACTTGTGTTCGAAATCGATTTGATTGTATTCTACACTGTATTCAACCCCCTTCTACAGTGTTGTGTAACCTAACAGAGTCTCTCGTGGTTCTTCCATCCTTGTTTCAGTGAACGTTCTGTACTCATTCTATCGAATATTTTGTGCTCTATTGAACTTGTCCAATAGAAAGTCTTATACTCCATTGAACCTGTTCAAACTTGCTTTATGGGATGTTCTATACTTCAAAGAACTCGTTCTCATAGACGTTCTAGTCTTCATAAAACTTATTTCTGCCGAGAGTTATCCTTTCCAAGAAATTTTCAAAAGACTTCACAGGAGGGTTTTTGAAACAACTTCAGAAGGCCTCAAGACTCTCCTGCAGAGGCCCCTGGTTGGCCTTAAGGCTCCATTTGTAGCCTGGTCGGCCAGGCCTGCTCTTGGTAGGCCTTGGGGCCACTCTCAGGGTGGTCTGGTCGGCCGGGAGGAAAAGTTCCCATTGGCCTTCTTAACCATTAAGGGGCTGGCCAACCACTCAGGGAATTACACTTTCTCAATGAATTCATCTTCTGGGAGCTTCTCGACGTCCTATTTAATGGCTTCCAGCCTATCAGGGGCATAAGTTCTCTTCTTCTGCTTCACAACCTTATGAGTTGGGTCAACGTTTAGCCTATGAGTTATAATGTTTGGGTCAATCCCAGGCATGTCAGATGTTGTCTAAGCAAACACATCACTGTTCTTTTATAGGAAAGTTGTCAATTGACCCTTCAGGGGCGTGTCCAAAGATGCTCCAATATACGTGACCTTCTCCGGATCTAAGGAGTCCAGGGAATTGGGACCAAGTCCTCTACTGGCTTTCCTCGAAGTTCTTCATTCTCATGGACATCCATATCTTCTATTAGGAGGACCTTCCCCCCAGTTTCATTGGGCCTAAGTGCTGCAACATAGAAACTGTGGGCCATTTTCTGATATTCTTTTGCCTCTCCAACACATTTTCGAGTTGGGAATTTCAGTACCATGTGGTAGGTTAATGGAACGGCCTTAAATGCATCGATCCCTGTTCTACCCATGATGACATTGAAAGTAGAGGCTACCTTAACAACCTGAAAGTCCAACATATGTGTGGCCTCATTGGGATCTTTCTTGATAGTTACGGGAAGTTGTATTGCTCCTTCGACTTTGCATTCTACGTGGCTAAACCCATAGATGGGCGTGTCAGATGGAGTTAATTGAGAATCATTGTATCTCATCCTTATAAATGTGTCATGGAAAAGAATATCCACAAAAGCTCCATTATCCACTAGGACTCTCATAACAGGACAATTTCCAATTATCGGAGTGATAACTGATGATCATCCTGAGGAAATTTCAAACCTTCAAGGTCTGGGTCACCAAATTCAAGCGTCATCTCTGACTTAGAACGCTTATATGGTTCTCCAACTATGCTCATCACCTCTCTCGCATAAGTTTTTTGAGAGTTCCTTGTAGTCCCAGCTGTTGTAGGACCTCCTGAGATCATATTAATTACTGGCCCTCGGGGTTGTGGGTTGCGATCTCTGTTTTTATCCCTTCGATCATCGTTTCTTCGGTCATTGTCTCTTTTTTGGCCTCCAGCCTCTTCATCCCTTCTGAAACGTCCGAATTTTCCCCTTCGGATCAAATACTCAATCTCATCCTTGAGTTGCCTACCATCATCAGTATTATGACCAATATCTTTGTGGTACCTGCAGTATCGACTCTTGTCTCTTTTCTCGGGGTCTCCCCTTAGTAGCTTCGGCCATTTGAACTCTTTGTCCTTCTCAATTTCCATAAGGATTTGGCTCCTTGGAGCGTTCAACCTTGCATATTCAGTAAACCTTAGTTATTCTTCTTAGAAGAGGAGTCAGAGCTTTTGCCAATTCGAGGATACTTGTCCTTGGCGTCGTATTCCTGATCCGTCTTCTGCTTCTTGTTTCAGCGGGTTCATTACTCACAGTTGTCTTCTTCATACTTTTCTCCACATTGATATACTTTCCAGCCCTATCCTGGAGCTGCAGCATGCTTTCGGGAGGGCGTTTGTCTAGGGACATCTTAAAGAACTCGTCTCTAGTCCTTTGCAATAGGTTCAAGTAGTCTCTCAGGGACTCCTTTGCTCCTTATCGTCAATATCAAGGACCTTCAAAGCCTCCTTTGTGAATCGGTTCAATTAGTCTCTCAGGGACTTTTTTGCTTCTTGGACTATGCCCATGAGAGAAGCCGAACCCTTTTTGTGTACTCTGCCACTATTAAATTGCTTGATGAAAGCTTGGCTCAAGTCTTTGAAAGATCCAATAGAGTTTGGGGTAGACGGTTGTACTATACCTTTGAGCCATACCCGATAGAATTTGAGGAAAGGCCCGACACTTAATAGCGTCGTTCATGGCCTGTAGTAACAGGGCGTTAGAGAATGTCCTGACATGATTAGCAGGGTCGACAGTACCATCGTATGCTTTGATGGCGGGCATCTTAAAATTTTTGAGATGTGGGCATTCATTATCCCTTCAGTGAATGGTGGTTTTGATCATCAGGATCTCCTAGGGGCATAAGATCAATTGGATCAGTCCTTGGGACAACTACCCTTCTTGGTGTTGGACTATCCAGGTCTATGATTGGGGGAAGATCTTTTTGCCTCGCAGCAAGCGGAGGTCTTGAGTCAGGTGCGTCTCCAGGTCGCCCTTCATCCTTTGGATCTCAGCTTCATGAGCCCTGATCCTCTCTTGGACATCTTGGGGATTCGTCCCTTGAGTTCTCCTGAGCCTCTGGTTGGTATTAGGCATCAGCTCATTACCAACACGCCTCCTCCTTGGAGCGACCTCGCCGTCTGATGATTCGGAGTCTCTATCAGAATAGGGTCCAGAGAATTCTCGATCCTCTAGAATAGGAGCCAAGCCACATATGTATTGGAGCGTCCGCCCTTGTGCTTCACTACAATTATAGTGTCCACTTCCTCCAACCTCGGGGTGTAGAGGCATCTCGTAAGGGGGGTTAGTGGTCGCGATCGTTGAGTACTCATCCCCAACGGGTAGAGGGTTCACAGATCCATGTAACTGCTGATATTGAGGATTCGTCCCTTGAGAATCCGGGGGATTCGTCCCTTGTGGCTGAGCCTCGGTTGTCCCTACCGGGGTTCCTCCTTGGGTGGAGGCATAGGTTGAGTGTGGTGGTACCTCTACCACTGATCGATTGTTCGCGACGAGACAGGAATGTATGTTCCACTATTGTTTCTCCTCTGTGTGTATACCATGGTTGTTGTAGTCTTCCCACAGACGGCGCCAAATATTGTGGAATAAAAACTAGAGTACGTTAGTAATTAATGCTATGGTTTGTGAGCTTCGAGCTTTAATGGTTGCTCTCACGTTCGGGACTATCGGTCCTTGCAAGATGCCTACGTATCTCTGTGTTGTAGAGAATCAAGCCAAAAACATAGTTCTTGGTTGAGGGGTTGAGCCCTTTATATAGAGGTGAGTCTAAGGTTAGACTTGTGTTGGGAGACTTGGTGGACAAGTCTCCAACTTAGATGGTGATTAGGAGTACTAAAAGGGAAGGAACTCTAGAACCTTTTGTGTAGGATTTTGAGTTCGTTTTGGAAACAAGTCTCTGCTCTTCTAGTCGTATTGGGCCTAATCCATGAACAGCTTATGTTCGTGGACTTTGACGACCTCTGTTGGTGGGCCCTGACGACTAGGGCCGTCTTGAGTCTGTTACGAGTTTGGACCATACAGGCATGTGTCGGACCTTAGACAAGAAGTTCAAGTGTAATTAATGTGACATTTAATGTGTCTTTAGGATGTATTTTCTATCCATATCAAAATTGTTAGTACGTAAAATGCAATTCCAATTTATATTTATGATAATTAAATATTTATTAATTTTTAATAAATTATTATTTGCGTGAAAATATATTCACAATATAAAATCATTTCAAATGAAGTGAAAAAATTCAACTTTTTTAGATAAATGATTATTTTTTTGGATAACCATTTTCTACCATTGTCGGTATGAAGACGCGTTTTTCCTCGCATGCTCGTGACCGGTAGAAAAAGGCGATTAAAAATGGCCCTTTAACTTAAAAATCGGTAAATCGATTAGAAAATGTGTTGGTAAAAAGATAAAAAGGTTTTGGTAGAAAAAAGCACTTATTTTAGTAGCGCATGCTAGAATATCACTTTTATAACATTATTGATACCAATCTAACTATTTTATATTGAGTAATTTTTGATACAGCCGAATCTTGTACCCAAAATGTTAATGCAATGCTTGAGATCGAGTCCTTTTTAGGAGAGGTTCTCATGTATGCATGTATGTGATTAATTATTAAAAAAAAGGATCTTGTACTTAAAAAGTTAGGGATTTAAATATTTTCTTTATTATTTAGTGCTCCTTTATTAACCGCGACATTAAAAATTTCATTCAATGTATAACCACCACCACCAAGCTTATGTCTTCCTAGATGGTCTCTCCATTTTTATACACACTAGGATATCGATATATTTAAGGTCAATTTTGTAACGATCTCAAAACGTAAATATCTTTAAATATGTGTAAAAGTGTGGCAGTATTTTTTATAATCTTTACGATATGTGTGTTTTGTTGAAGGAATGTATGTTTTGTTAAAAGATTGTATGCTTGTTGGATATAACTTGCAAATGTTGGTTTTTGAACTATAGTTTCGAAAATGCTCAAACTCTTAAAAGTACCGACATGAAAATAAAATTACACTTTTTTCTTAAAGAATGTACCATAGGCTGAAGTGCCGAAGAAGGGGTTTCCGAACGATAAAGGACCAAGGACTAAAATTAAAAGTTGGACCTGATTAAAGTGTTGTTTCGAATACAGTTCGACAGTTTACCGGCAAATCCTTAATAATTAGAAAATCTAAATTGGAAGACAGTCATTGTATATTAAACAACTTACCTTACATGGACCATGGTAGTGCGTATTAAAGTAGCTATCATCTTACATGAAATTAGTGGTCCATAATCTTAAATCAAACATAGTGGTCCATAATCCTATATCAAAACATAGAGTTGAAAAGTATAATGACAGAGATCATATATTATAATCTTTCATGCTGAAATCAGATACTAGTATAATGACAAACGTTTGGTACGTGCACTGGTCGAGTTCTTGATTTCTCTGAAAGTTATCGACTCCTCACGATGTGTGTCTGAGTTTAACTATAAAAAAGAATTAAGTTCTCACAGATGGTGCAAGCATATCAGAGTTGAAGTTCTCAGAAATGGTACAACACAGTTGATGTACCATGACATTGTTGATTGAAATAGGATTGAAATAATGACATTATTTATCTCACATTCATCATTGCTTAGAATATAAAATCTTGCTTGGATATGTACAACACACTTTCATACTCTGACTGCATAATTTCAGTAATCTATGATGGTAACTTTAATCCTATTTACATATTATGATACAGACAACTTGGGGGTGAACAAGTAGCTTCTTCTGCTTGGAGTTACAATTTCTGAAGTATGACTTTAACTCCATGTTTCGGGGTAAGGATAAAAATATCGGCTGGATGGTGAACATTGTTTGGTGACAATGTGAACTTGTACCTCTGCAGGAACATTGAAAGTGCAATCTTTGATTCATTTGTTGTGAAGTTCAATCCTACACATGTTCGAGGCCCCATACCGAAAGGAATAAAGGCTGCAGCATTGTTATTTGTCGCTTTAGCCACCCCTTCAGCAAATCTTTCAGGTTTAAAAAGAAGAACATCTTTGCCCCATATTCGAGGATCATGATGAAGAGCGAGTATGGAAATAAAAATGCTTAGATTAGGAGGAAGAGTGAGGTTTCCCAATATAACTTCTTTCTTAACTGCTCTTGTGACAGTAAGCACAGGTGGATATAGTCTAAGTGACTCATTTATGATCATGTTCATCTGCATGAAAAGGGAAACGGAATCATGACAGAGATTAAAATCTACAAATCATTCACTTATGTGTGTGAGTGTGTGTTAATTATGGTCTGTGATATTCTTACGGATTTAAGCCGTGCAATGCCATCAGAGGATGGATTTTCCTGTCCAAAGTGTTCAAACACCTCCTTCCGAGCTTTATCCTGCCAATCTGTGTGGACTGCTAGAAGAAAAACTGTCCATGAAAGTAAATTTGTTGTTGTTAGATGTCCAGCACCATACAATGCTCTAATCTCATCCACCATTTGTTCAACAGTAATCCTCTTGTACACATCAGAATCATGTGAGATTTTCACAAGTTGTCCAAGATAATCCTTTCCATAGTCATCAGCTTCTCCAGTTTTCACTTTCTGCTCTCTTTTACTTACGATGTCTAGAATTGAATTCTTGATTCCTTCTTTAAGTTTCTCAGCTTCGATCTCATCGCTGGTCTTAACAATTTGGCTGAAATTTTTGAAAATTATATATTTAACACAGGAAGTTCTGATCACAATTTACAACTCTGATCACAGGCAGACTAGTATTTAACAAAAAAAACATGAGAAAACTTCTGAAGCAGCTTAAAAGACAGCCTACCTGAGGCCTGGAAATCGAGTTGTGTAAATGTTTCTAACAGTTATATCTGTGAGTTTTGCTACCATCTCAAATATGTGTTTCCCATCAGAAAAACTGCTCCCAAAAGCTGTTCTTGAAATGACTTCAGTTGTTAATGCACCAAATTCCTTGTACACATCTATCTCTTTACCTTCATTATCTCGCCACCTCTGTAGCATAGTCTCTACACTAGTACTCATTTCTGGAATCATGCCCTACATATATTGATAGATGCATTTATTTTAACAGATAAACAGGTCAAATGTATGCAGAAAACACTAAAACAGCATTAATGTAAGTAAATGTACTTAAAAAATGCTTACTTTCAAGCTATTCGCATGAAAAGTATGGTTGGCTAGTTTTCTTATCTTTGCCCATTTTTCACCTTCATTTGTTATAATTGCGTCCCCTAACAACTTCTTGGCATATCCTTCCATCTCCATTTTTGGATAAGCATCTTCTTTGTTATTCAGTATTTCTTTGATAAGCTCGGGTTCTGTAACAAACAACTGAGCTTCTGGACCATGCCAGTTGATGAAGTTTCTTCCTGTAACAGAGACAGGGAAAGGGTAAGCTAGAAATTTATAATATTCAGTTGGTTCCCACCTTGATGATCTAACATTTTTCCCTCTTCTCAAGTTCTGAAAGAGTCTCAGATGCACCCAACCATTACTAATAATTCTTAAGCTTCTAGATGTGCTTGACCTCAAACACTAAATCTAAGTTCTAAAGAAGATGAATAAAACATGGATCATAGAATTTTGTAGACTTACCGTATATCTTTGTCCACAGGTACACATGGGGTTGAATCCTCGGGAACATATCGTGTGAAATTCCCATGGGATACCCCATGGATTGGCTTGTCATTGCTGAGATTATTTTAGTGTTGCCATGAGGAAAGCTATAAGAAAGGCCTTTCACTCCCTGTGAACTTAACAGTCTTTGTATATGTCTTGGACTCCACCATACTTTATGAATCAACTTAGTGAGCTTCCAAAGAGAGAACAAGCAGAGTGTGCTCGAGAATAAGATTGCCAAAATTCCTACAGCCATGAATGTGCTCAGATGACTGAATTACAAAGAAATCTTTATGGTTATATATTTACTTTCCCCCTGGCCGGCCAACATAGATTAGTTTATAGTTGGATAGGGAAACATTGTACGTTTAAGGTATTATATATTCAGGACCACTCGACAAGAAAATGATGGGATTAGTTTGTCAAAATAAACTGCTAAGCTTTTGTTAATTAGAATATCTAAATGATGATTAGGACCACATCAAAAGAGTAATGGCCTAGTAAATTATAGTTGCTTGGTAAAGAATAGAAAAATGTATGACATGGTGACTCAGATGCTGTATTATTATCAAACAAACAGGCAAAGCTTATTACATGGATATCATTAACAACAGTATCACACATTGAGTTGGGTCATTGATGCTGTTCTCTAACCAAATTAAGAATGATATAATTATATAATAATCCAGGAATTCTGTAATTACAATAAGGACGCAGAGATAAATACTCGTAATTGGGATCAATCAGCATAGTTAACAATGGCCAGTGAGTGTGTCATATATTTCACGCGGTTAGAATTCTGACCTGCTCGGTATCATGTGCACAAGTTTGAATCTCTATGAAAAATAAAGTTGTGTTAAGCTGTAAATAAAATTTGTAACTTCTAGTCCCCGAAAGGTCAAAGCTGCAGCCAACAGGCTCCTGAGTGATAACCGAAGACGATCTTGCAGGACATTAATGATGTATAAGGAGGAAGACACAGCCTAAACAAGCATGTGTGAGAGGAAGTTAAGCTGTCGTGGGTCTCTGTGGACTTGAAGATGTAAACCCCTGATAACAATCCACTAAAACCTCCTGCTGGTAGATACTTTACTGAAGTGGCATAAATGAGAACTTTCCTTTGTTCTGCTGACATTTCCCCGATACTCTTCCAGAACAGAATATTTGAGGATCATTCTCTTTGTATCCATAACATTCAGTATGAGCTTTCCACTGCTCCACAGATATTGTACAATCACATCCATGCAGAATCAAATCAAATTCATCAAGCTCCAAGGTTTGAAAAAACTTGTGAAAATTTGAAGAATGCATGATATCAGAGAAGCCTTGAGCAAAATGAGTTACCTGCTCTGAGATGGATGTGACATAACAGTGTCGTGTGAGTAAATGAACATACTTCCTTTTGTTTTTACTGTTGACAGAAATATTTTTCCCACCAAGGTCGTGTTCCACAATTTTGACTGATCTTAGCTCGTCAACTTCTCGAATCAATGTCAGACCAAGAGCATCTTGATCAACAGTCTCGGGATCCATCTCCAAAATCTTTTTGCACCTACTATACAGAAATGGATCTGCATCTCTTATATCCTCCAGAGACACATTCATTCCCTGCAATTGCAGAAAAAATATGCGACAAAGAATATGCCAACTTGTACTTTATGCATCAGGGCGAGGGCAATAACCCATCCACTAAAGGTAAAGTATTCAAGGTGCAATGAATGAACTTTTGATGCTGGATTTGGAAAGAACCTTCTCTTAACATTTGGACAAGCTACAAAAGAGGACATTTCGAGGATTATAAATTTCTTGGCAAACTAGGAAAAACCATTCCCGCAACACACCAGTACCAGAAGCTTCTTCGTTTTCGAACTCTAACATTAAATAAGCGCGTAAAAATATGCTTCAGCTCGTGCTATATACTCAAATGATTCAGCAAACTGTGACCTGTCAATAAGCATCTCGCGTAGCTCCTCATAGTCACTTGATCCATGATCACGGTTTTTGAAAGAAGCATATATTCCGTAAAATCATTAACATAATTAAGCAAGGGTCTTTGTTTTACCATGTCACATTCAATTGTCACTGTCAGTGTCAGGTGATGAGTTAATTTAGCAGCCCGTTCACTAACAAATAAAAATATGCCTCCAAACATTATGGGACCGTTATTAGTTTCATTACTCTTACATCCGCTAGAACGCCCCTAATACCAGTACATTTCACTATTTGTCCGAGACTACTCCCACATAACTTATACATAGCATCGTCCTGAGACTTTCTTCGCAATAACTTACAGAATTCTAAAAGTACAGGTGCGCAATGCAGTTGTATATTTTTCGGATACACACTGACAGTTTTAGCAAACTTTTTGATGAACTACATATTGTTCATGATGTATGCCACAAAGTAAAAAGGCGAGAATGTAAATTTTGAACTATTCACGGAAAAAAATTAATAAAATCTTACTAGCAAACCTTTGTTAATACTTTGGCAAAAAAACCTTTGTAAATAATTTTGCGACTGAAGCTTTTAATTCCGTCGTTTATCCAACATTATTTAATTTATTAAACCCCACATTTCATCTACTGTGATCTGAAGCTTCCCAGAATCGACCATATCTTTTTAAAAGCTCCAACTATACTGCCAGAAGACTCTCCTAACTTTAAAGACTGCTCATCGACATTCGTTAAATTACTTGTCCTCTCCGAGATATTAGTTTGAGATTGGCTTTGAGACTGCGTACCAGACACTGGAGCATTATCACCAGAAGCACTATCATCAATTTCAGTTTGAATGTCTTGTGTTGTCAAATGCCGTCTCCTCTTTGTAGCAGGCATAGCAGTTTCATCAGCATCTTGATCATTTTGATCTATGGAAACAATCTCATCATCATGCCTAAACGGTTTGCTCACCAATTCTGCAGCTTCTCGTTTTTCCTAAGATACAGATAAGTAATCTGATCAGGTTCTAAAAATGCAGAAGCTAAACACGGTGCTGAATTTTAGGTGGCAATAATAAATAGTCTTATAAGCAATCGAAGACTGGTAGAAGTAAGATTGTAAAATTCACGAATTGAGTATCTCAATTCATAAATATACCAAAATCTAAATAAGATTCCAAATCCAGTAAAATCGGCTTCACAAGAACAGAGTACATAATACAATTAGAACAGTCCATATTGTACTAGCCATTTCAAAGATACATTCTCCACATGTTTTTCTCAAGAGATATGTTATAGACAAGTGGTGAGCTACATGCTAACCAATTATTTTGCCAATAGAATAGAAAAGAGCCTGGACTAGATAAGAAGATACTCAGAAGCTATTGGTTTTCTACTTCTCAACCTTGTAGGGTTAAATATCAAAGTCACCACTAGGGGTTATATTGAGACAGGTCACGATCAGGCCAATTGCATTATTTGCTGAACCTTCTGTTCAATTTTTTTTTTATATTTATGTTTAATTTAGCCAATTTCTCATTCTTTATTTAAGGTAGCAAGGAAAAAATGTGATCTTGATTTATAAAATAGAAGCTAGAATGGACAACTTTAAACTAATTAAGTAGCTAATCGCTTCATTTTTAATCACACACCCATCCAGGAATTCGTTTAAAGAAAGTAAAAGAATCTAAGAACTCAAAGTTGTGGCGATACTAATTATTATGGCCAAATTATTAAGTAGATCTTGATGAGCTACAAGCTGACATTCAGAGTTACTTTAACAGTGTGTTTTCTTACGGGGTTGACGAGGGAATGATTGTGAAGGTAACGTTTAGAAATATTGTTTGGGAAGATTTAAAATTTTAAGGCCTTGGTTTTAGAGGTTCATAGAGAGAAAAAAAATACGGATCTGGGGAATTTCCTTGGTTTGATAACCTAAAATGCAATATTGATGTTGTTAGATGTCATAAGACTTCAGAGCAGCATTACGGAATTTTCTAAACTAGCTAGCTCTATAACTATATTCGAAGATATTATTCCAGTCAATCGCTAACCAAATACCCAAAAAAATGATCTACTTGTTCTGGGGGACTTCTAGAACTGTAACTTTAAATAAGCAACTAAAACGTACTACCAAATATGCAGGAATCTAATACATTCTTTATAAAACTTATTTTGTGTATATGTCTCAAACATGCTCATTCTGATATGTATATGAGAAAACTAATAAATTCAGTATTGCCTCGGAATTCTTTTTGCAGCTATCTTTTTTTTTATCGTAGGTAACCCGTAGCCGCTACCCTTTGGGTGTGCACTGGGTAAACCCTACGGGCTCACGCAATAGCCTACAAACCACGTGAACCAAGGTAAATCGCATTTAAGTGACAGACTCTGACTCAGGAGGCATATTTATAAATTCTCCTCCCGTGGGATTCGAACCTGTGACCAAGAGGATAGTTATCCTCTCTTTAACCAACTGAGTCAACTCTTGCGGGCTTTTGCAGCTATCTTAGTGCATGTTAATAATATTCTAGCTGATGGATATGATCTTAAACCAAGTAAATCTGTCAAAGGCCACTTTAAAAGACCTTGTCAAGCTCATGTATTTTTTTTTGGCATTGAAGGTAGAAGATCAAAGAAATGAATTCACTAAGGCAAGGTAATCCTGATCCCCCTCCCATGCACACATACTAATAAGCCTACTAAAACCCTCCAATAAGGGTACTTACCTCGACTGTACACTCATGATTAATAAGGAGTGCCCCTGTACATAAATTTTTAATTTTAAAACAAAAATTTACTGCAGAAAATGAATACTACCTTTTGTGTAGGAGTATTTTCACTATTGTGCTCAACCTCGTCACTGGATTCACTGCATATTTTAGCAACAACTTCACTGTAACCATCTAATGGAAGATCCTGTGATTTCACAGCTTTCTTCATATAAGGTTTAAGCTTGTCTGCACAATTCATAAAAACACTTTCCCCCAATTTTCGAGCACTAGTTGTAATTTCCTAAGAAATAAGGATAAATTAGCAATGACAACGAGAAATGCATAGGTAAAAAGCAATACAACAGACACTGTCATCATATTTGCTACCAGCCTACCAACAATATTCTACGTGATGTTTCAGTTAGCAATGTCCTCAGCCATCAATGTTGAGTGTTTTCAAATTCCTAACCTCTACTCAGCTTATATTCACAGTATGCTACCAAATTTAAGCGTATCTTTGACTCATTTATTAGGGATAATTGCTCAAAATAATTTAGATCAAGACTGATATAAGGTTTTGCGACATGAGCTCTTATCCTAATGAGGCAAAAATATTCAAGAAAATATCAAAATTTAAAAGGCACAGGGGATGTAGCATTGTCAAACCTATTATGAAGCACATTGTTTATAAGGTTGGGAAAGGATAATTTTCCAATTTTTTCTTATAAGATTTAACATACATCAAATAGTAGCTGACCTCATTATTCCTTTCTTGACTAGCTAGCATTGGAGTTAGAAGCTCCATGGAAACATCATCACTTTCCTCTAGTAAATAAGTCATTATTGTTTCCATATAAATAAAGACGTCTTCTGGATGACAATCCCTGAAAATATCAGTGAAAGCAATTTGTAAGCTGTTGAAGAAGAAATTAATGTAAACTCTCGTCACCAGATAATTTTCTAATTATTCACCATACGAAATCACCTTGTTCTATGTACATTGGCATTAAGGAGCTCGATTAGCTTGAGTCAGCACCAGAGCACAGACAACATACGTTATAAAATTGCGCGACTTTTTTTTTCTACAATTTAAAGACAATCGCACACATATATTGTCTTTGTCTTTGACAGGGTTCGCTGGCGAGGGAGATGATAAAAAACCAAGGGGCTATTTCAGACCACCAATGTGACAATGTCAAAGTCCATATTGTATAAATTATAAAATATAGTATTATATATTTAAAGTAATAAAACATATTATTTATGTTGGTAGAAAACAATATATTAATGCATGTAAAATCCAATCTGGAATCCAACCTAATGCTCAGAAGTCTCGTGCAACATTACTTATTTGTACATTGCATAGAACTATTTCAGAAACTAAAGCTAGATATATCAACAGAGTTAAAAGGTTGATATCAGAGCTTAAGTATGCTATTGAAAAATGGATGCGGCTAAAAGACCGGCACAATATTAGTATGCAAAGACAGCTCCAAGCCTCTAAGTTTGCTAATATAAAATTGTAACTCTCGAATCTACCAAACGGACTTCAAACAATATTAAAATGGGTCCTGGTCAATGGTCTTCGATGGCCGTAACCTTACGTTTGACACTGACAATTGATGTGAGTGAAAGGGGACCACGTTCCCCAACGCTTAATTTTTATGTTGAAGACTTTTCCTACCCGCTTAATTTTTCACTCACAAACAGAAAATAAAAATATGAATTGGACAATAATCTAAGAAATAAAGATGTGTGTGTCTGCACCTTTTGTAGATTCAGGGTCAAAGTAAATGCAAGTACCTAATCGAGCTTAGAAAGTGTTGGAACATCTCATAAATTAACCCATGACATTCCAGATCTAGCATTATAATTCCTACTCTGACTCGGGCAAAATTTTCAAGAATAGAGACACTCTTCTGATATGATCCGCTGGATGTGTCAGACTCAGACATGTTCGCAAACAATGGTACAATCAGCTGAAATACTTCCTGAAATACAATCACATAACAATTAGGGGAGTAAAAAATTATAGAATCACATAAAAGATGTATATATGTACACACTGTCAAGTGGTTGTCACTGCATGGAGCTTCCGGTGCTGAAATTCTCATCAACTCGATAATGCAAGATGCAACTGCAACTTGAACATCAACATCTGTGTGCCTTAAGAGTGGTTCAGCCAGAAACGCTAGCATACACTGAGAATATGCATTTTTTATCAATTCCATAGGCTCCTGCACCTGCTCCACCTCCCTTAGAAGACTCCAAACTTTCTAAGAGAACAACAAATTTGTAAAAGGTATCACAAATGCACTACCAATATATACAAGTCAAGGTTTGATCGATCTCAAAGCATAAAAAGAATATATGTCATTGCTACCATAACTCCTAGTATCATAATGGCTACAGCTAAATTCAATCAAATTTCAGTGAACTGCTTAATTATGTATGCATAGACTGAACTGAAAGTCGGACAACAAAAAGCAACACTGCATAGAGCTTCAAACAATGCACTCAAATTTAATTACAACGTGAACCACACAAGATAGTATGATAAGAGATGAGGATTTTAACAGTAAGAAAACACAAAATTTAAAGTATGAATATACCTTAATCAGTGTGAATCAGCAGGAATTAAACTAGATGTGTTGGATATAATATATTTAGTTCTAGCACTGCAGTTCCTTCAAGGATTTCATCAAGTCAATCGGTTAGAAATTAACAACCACCTTTAAGGACACAACAAACTGAGACAATAGAACACCACAGGCTTATGCTACGCTAAGATGCAAGGATAGGGGTGCAAGAGTGCGGGTGCATGATACGGGAAAACACCGGACAGATATGATAACATAGGGGCTCTGGTGTAGCAGGATACAGCACTAAAACATATCAAATTTATATATCTGATATTATTAATAATATAATCTACTCACGAAATTACATATGCATGAGTTCATTATCTAAAACACAAAAATTTACATCAAAACTTTCATTTTGCAAAATAACATCCATACTAATTTGCTTTCGCAAAAAGCTAGTGATAACAATTTTGGGTTATATTTTGGAATAGAAATTTCATAATTAGAGATTGTGTTATCCCTACATCCAATAGAAGCATACGCGTGTCTAAGTATCCAACATAGGATACGTGGGGTAAGGTAAACATACGCCTGTCTGAGTGTCCGACACGAAGATACGTGGGTAAAGCTCAATTTTAAGGCATTTAACGTTTCGAACCTAACATAAATATCAAAAATATTTAAAAAGTACTAGAGTAAAATGCACACCGTGTACCTCTAGTTTCACGATTGTGCACTTTGTATACCTGTGATTTCATATCTAGCAAACTGTGTACCTAAAGTTACCGGATTCTTGCAAAGTGTGTACTTCCTTTAGATTGAAGTTAACACCGTTAGTATGCAAAGGGCACCACAGACATGAACCGTTAGCAAACTGTGTACCTGAAGTGTGTACTTCCGGATTCTGTGCTGCCCTTTGCATACTAACGGTGTTAACTTCAATCTAATGGAAGTACACACTTTGCAAGAATCCGGTAACTTCAGGTATACAGTTTGCTAGATATGAAATCACAGGTACACAAAGTGCACAATCGTGAAACTAGGGGTGTGCATTTTACTCAAAGTACTAATACTGTAATTCATAAGAAGAGCTTCACTTCTACAAGCAAGCTATGAACAAAGCCAGCAAAGGTTTACCATGTTAGTTGTCTTAATAAACAACACCTTACAAAACAAATTAACTAACAAAAAGGTGTTTGGGTAGTAATAATATCAAAATCCCACAATGGAAACATGCATGAAAAAATTATACAACATGCAACATATATTATGGAATAAAAAAATAATATAGGGCTCACATCTAGAAGAGATAAAAGTTCATCAACTTCAGTTGGAATCTGCAAAAGCTCATTCCTGACTTCTATAAGTTGCTCCTCAAGCTTTTTACACGAATCGTCGTCCATGGCCATAACTCTCTACTTGTCTACTAGTACAAAACATGTGATTATCAAGTTCACAAGCATAATGTGTAAAATGATTAGGAATTGAAGAGTGCTAAGCAACAGTTTGGGTGTTACAATTATAAAAACTTGATCAAAAATTCAGAAGCATAATAATTATCTATAAACACAAAAGATATGAACAAGAACCAAGTCTTACACTTCAGTTTAAAATTAAGCATAAAAAGAACGAGAGCATAATAAATAATCAAAGTTCAAGTTTAAAGCTACAGAGATATAAATACAGATTAGGAGTTTGTAATCGATTAAAATTAGTGCCATATAAGATAATTAAGAGTTCGTAAGTTAATTAACCAACTAAATGTAATGTATGGACTTTTTTTCTATTTTTATATAATATTTTATAGTTGTACACAGGCACACCAATTTCTATTTTTTCCTAAAAAAAGTTATGCTTCCGTTAATTTATTCCTTCTATGCTTTATAAAGAAGTAAATATATAAATAATTTTAGAAAAAAAAATTATCTCTCTTACCCATTCTGTTTTTTTGCACAAATTTTTATGCATTTTGATTATATAGCTAAAATCAATATTATTTTAAAATTTATTTTGTGAATAAAAGGAGTTATATTTTCGTACATTTTTAATATAAAGAGTTCTAAGTTGTTCATGTTACAATTTAAACAGCTAATATTAGTATTTTAGAATAAATATTCATCCCTTATAATACCAAAAAAAAAAGACTTATAAAACTTACTGGAGATTGATCCGTAGAGGATTATTTGTGCACCGCTTGAATCATGTAGACTCGCCTCATTTGGGTTTTGTTTTTTGCCAAACTGGAATTTAAGAAAGAAGCCCATTGAAGCCCATGTACAATGATATGGGCCCATTGAAGTAGTCTTTGGCATGCAGTCCAATTTGTTAAGAGGGGTATAGTTGGACACTAGAAATTAGGGAATTTATTGAAAATATTATGTTTTAAACTTATTTACAAAATATACAAACATTTTAAAATTATTTTCAAAAACACAATTTTTAAGTTTCATTTTCAAAAGTATGTTATGCAACCTCTACTACCTGTTATGCAACTTAATTTAAAATTTTGATCAAATTTTGAAAAGATTGATGTCCTGGTTGTATTTGTTGTGTTTCAAGTTTGCAACCACTGCAACTGCAATTTTAAAAAACTTTTAAAATAAAAGTTGCATAATAGATTGCAGAGATTGCAAATCGTATTTTTAAAAATAAAACTTAAAAAAAAAATTGAAAATAAATTTAAAACTGACAGCATTGCCAATTTTTTTTAAAAAAATAGATATTTTTGAAAAAATCCCTAATAAAAAATATATGTGTCCTTGTATACTTCTAGTATATATAAATTTCAAGTTGAACTCCGCTCAATAGCACAGTTCTACTTCAAGACTAGCAGCAATGGAGCACTTCATCATTATCACCGTAATAATATGCATTGCTTCTTCAGTTCTCTTCACTCCCTGTGATTCTCTATCAGGTTACTTATCTTTTACAGTTCTCTCCATAGCTCCCTAATTAATCTTTCAGTCTGTCACTACATTAGTTCTTAAGCATGTATGATTGCGTATTTGTGTGTCATTAAACTCTGCAATTTGTACATAGGCACACATGCAGGTTCTGATAATAGCCACCATCTTACTCATCCAGCAGTGCTACCAAGGAAACTCAGGCCTAGAAAGGGTCATGAAGTATCTGTATGTTTTTTTTAGGTTGTCTGAACTCATTTTTTCGAAACCCGAGTAAAGAGGATCTCTTAAATCAGACTACTTACAACAACTCCTCTGCACATTTCTCTGATTTTCTTTAATTTCACGTACTCGTACAGATAAACAAAGATTACAATGGAGGTCATCAGGATATGGCAAAACAAGATGCGTTTTCAGGTAATCGCTTATGAATACGAAGAATAGCTAGTTAGGCAAATACTAAGCTTGTTAGAGTATGTCACAATTGTTACATGTCCAACTCTTACCTATTTAAAACCCAGAACATGTAGAAATATAGCTTGTCTGAAGACTAAACTGATAGATATATCATCTGCAGCAGGCAAAGAACCCAAAAACGGGGCAAAAAAGAGGCAGGCCTCAATAGAAACATGGAGGGAATGGATGGAAGCTGAAGGAAGTGATACATCCCAGTACTTCACCATGGATTACTCTCGTGTGAGAAGACGACGTCCTATACACAACAAGTCCCTCCCGGTTGCTCCATGAACCATGCATACACCAGACTACTTACTGTTAATTTCGTGTTTTCTACTAGACCAAGGATAGATTTACAGTTCTGAACACACGTGTTAGAATCACAATTTTGAGCAAGAACAACACATGTTGGTGGTCGTATATAGGGAAGGGAGTCGAGGAACACGAAGGCGTGTCTTCTTTTTTATCTATGTAATGGCCGACAGTTCGAGCGAAACCCTAAGTTTGTAGCAAGTACCGGAGTATCATACTCCACTTATGCTTTTGTGTAACATTCACTACACATGTTTTGTTTATCAATGCGGTCAAATATATATATAACTCAACCCCCAATGTTTCGTATTCCGTTTCCACTAGGTACACAACATTTCATTTACCTGGGGCACTTACTCTCTCGGTCCCTTCCAATTGTTATTATTTCTTAATGAGTGTTGGCACGCATCTTAAGGTGAATAAAAAGTATAATTTTAAAAAAAAAATTATTTGAATAATAAATATAATGTTTAAATTTTTATTAAGAAAAAGAATTTTTTATATTGAGCTATAATTTTTATTAATCTTAAAGTACGTGCAGGACACTCTCTTAGAAACGATAACAATTGGGAGGTACGGAGGCGGTGCATCTTTTTACAAGCTCTTGAACTCTAAGATCTGTATGCATATCCGCTAGTTTAAGACATGTACAATGTAAAAACCAATTACAAGGGTTACACTCGTCTTCTATGCAATCCGCACCCATGCGTATGTGCGTATACATTTACCCCTTGTTCCCGAGTTTTAAAAAGAATGGAAGATAAATAAAATAGTTGCGCTTTCATTCCTAACTATGCTCCCGAAAATTTAAAATGAACGAAATCAAGTAGTTATCAATGTAAATTTTACATACTTTCATTTTAGAACTTTCATCTCATTTTTAAAATGAAAGTACTTTACCTACTTATCACTTATTTCATTTCCTACTAAAAACTCGGAAGCTGAGTTTACTCATCTAAACATTTTGGGTGGCCTATGTCAAGCATGCCAAATTACAAATTTAGCGCAGCCAGGCCTGCAGCCTTTAATATTATAGTTCCGTACGGTCTATGGCAGAGCTGTTATGTGTTCAGTGGTCTAAAAAGTACCTGAATAACCAGATACTTCAAGTGAACGTGTATGCACCAGGTACAATGTCTACTAAATTAACTAAGGTTAGGAGTGCAAATTAATTAATTATATGTTTCACCTTGTTCCTAAAATATTGGCTTTAACACTCGCACACCACAATAAGGCTAGCAAATCATAATTAGGTCACTACTCAAAATCATCAAACTCTAATAGACTGCTAATTAGTTTAAAACCAAGGTTATCACAGCGCCAAGTCGACCCTCGAAGCCTGAATACCTTCGTGAAGATTAGTCGACAAGTCGTCCGACTAGTCGTAAAAAGTCGACAAAGTGTTCATTATACGTATAATTACTAGATTTAATATATAATATATTTGAACACGTTAATTTTATAATTTAGATCAAAAGTAATAGAATAATTAGTTCAAAATAAGCATGGTACATCACAATTATGGTTATGAAGCCCCCAAGTCGGGCTACGAGACTCTTGGGTGACCTTCACGTCAACTAATCGACGACAAGTCGGGCTTGAAAACTCTTGGCGCCTGAGTACCTTCGTGTCGACTAGTCGCTGACTAGTCGTCTTCGTGACAACAATGCTTAAAACGGATCCTGATCAACATATAAGCCTCTTAGCCAATCAAATGGCAAGGGCCTTCCTTGCCGTGAGCTTAAAACATTGCCAACCAACACCAAGTTTCCATTCCTTCCCAACAGACTCGGAAACTGAGCTCAAGGTGTTCAACATTACCGTGCTCAAATTCCAGAATTTTCCAATTCAAGGTGTTTTAGTTATAGACTTAGAGTACACTTGTCACGAGGCTCATATATTGTTGCTATTTGTTTAAATCCAGCTTATTTATAACTTCTTAAAACATAATCTTGTAATCAACAAAGTAAATAGGCCTCCCACCAAGCATAAAAAATGTACCAATATGAACATTTGAGCATTAGTAACCACAACCAATAAGCAAAGACAGAATATACAGTCACGCTAGTTTGTGAACAATAAAATGCACCAATTTAATATTAGGACGACCTGGATTGCGAAACACTATACTCAATCATGGTTACTCTATCTTGCTTCTTGAACCTGGTCTCGCTAATACAGCGCAATTTCAATAAGAATAGGGGCTTCAGAATCATACAGCTTTATATCTTCTGCCTCTTTTGAACCTGATCTGATACCTCTCCAGCATTCGACTCCTGATAATGTCCAACTTGCTGATCATCAGATGGATCGACGTGATCCTAAAGAGCAAATAATTATTCAGGGAATTTCTCACAAATATATTGCTTTGGTGGTATAAAATAATACATATATGAGGGGGTCCCACAAACCAGTGTCAAGGCATGGCCTCTGTTACTCGGACTCTTCATTTTGCAATGGAGTACCCGTGTGGGACTCTCAATAATCGGACATTGGTACAGACATTTGGACAATTATTTTAGGCCAAAACATGTAAAAATTTGAAGATGTTGCTGAGTCTGACACTTGAACATGTATCAAAGTTAGACACTTCCAGCTGAGTGTCCGAGTAACAATGGGCATGACAGTGTTTATTGCATAGATGTTGCATTGAATTATAATTGGAGAGAGCTATTAGTGAGCTCCCTACTTATATACTCCTCATTGTCTTTCCAAAAAATCGATATTTGTTTGCAAGAAAATTACATTATCAGCTAGTTTATGGCTCCTAACATGCCATCTAATTATCTAAAAGCAGTGATAAATTTAAGGAACATGTTACAAGTTATGTGGACCTATATTTGAAAGTTATATGTCCTTTCCAAACATTTATTTTATAATGTCTTCATGATCTTGGGTTAATTATTTAGCAATCGAGATTGCAGTCCATCAAGGCAACAAACCTAACCCTACTTAATGTTAATGGTAGACTAAGTGTATTATTCTACACGACAACCAACAGCCTTGCAGATAAAAATCGATTATGAAAACTGCAAGGGTGCAAAAGTTCAAACCTTCGCTACAGATATGCCTGACGTCAATCCTCTATTTGCTCTCTTGCCAAGATCAACCTGCACTGAAACGGTAGCCTGAGTCAGATCTACTCCAGCACTCTCCAGTGCTTGCGTCAGAGTATTTAATAACCTGATTGACAGCAGAAAATTTAGTTTGATATTAGTGGATATTCACACTTCCTCCAAAACATAATTTGGTACAAAAATATGTGAAGAGATGATACACTAGATCAATTAGGACAAAATCCAAGCAAATAAAGCAGTAGATATTCTAAGTCTGAACTTAAATAATCTAAGAGTTAAGTGCCTATCAGAAATTCACTGCTCAACGACCAACATGAACACCAAAATTCTTACCTTGACCATGCATGACAGCCAGTTACAGACTATAAAACACTGTAATGTATGATATTAAATTTATGCCCAACAAACTAGTGCTTAAACCCGCAATTGCCGAATATACAAGTAGACAACAAACCCAAATCACACAACTTGATGTTTTGCGGATAATAGAATTAATAAATAAATTTGTATATATAATATTATTCAAGGATGAATTGAATAGGTATTTTAGTAAAATTAAGAAAGTAAACTATAAAGAATTCTACATCATACTAGAGAAATAATAAAAAGAATTGGTTTTGCTTTTGTTTAGGAATTTACCTGTTCTACAAGTTTTAAGATATCTATACAAGTTGAATATTCAACAAGAAAAGAGATAATGAATAACGTGAAATCACATTATTGGATTAATCCGGGATTTATTTGTAACTCTACAGAGAGGAGATATGTTTATATCTCTATCCTGTCCTACATCACCATGCCTTCATACCAGAAAGGTGTGTGTTCAACACGCTAAACATGTATCTAAAGAGGAAGGTCTTCAACATTACTTGAACCTAATTTGTACAAGAAAACATGACATTGACAAATAGCTTTAAATATATTTTTTCGTTTGATTTGTGTTCTTTATTTGGTGGTTATCACAACTGACACAATTTAACTTCCGAACTTGCTAGTCCATGTCTTACAAGATTATCATATTTAAATAGTATGTTGTGTATATTCTTTTGGGAATTCCGTATCTGCCCATGCATACTTTAGTAATAAATTTGGAACGCTTCCACTGAGGCATCCATCAATTTATACTAGTTATCGATACTGAACCTCCTAAGAATGTTGAAACTTATTTGGGAACCTGAAGCCTTATACTGAACCGTAAGTGGTTTGTGTATAGTTCAGTATAGTTCAGCTGCTAATTTAATACCTTACTCACGCAGGCCATCTTTAGACCATTAAAGTTGTGCACCTTCGTATACATTTCCATAGAACTTAGTACCACATGGACAGGGCAACAATTACTTGCTAGATCGTAGATGTCGCGTCAGTGGTTAAAGGGAACATGCCACGTTTTGTGAACAGCTATGCCAACTTTGGAGTTTAAAACGTGTACATAAAGTCACATGTATTCTTTATCAAAAAAAAATTGTAATGAAGGACTTCCTAGGCTAACCCTCAATCTCGGCTTCTCAAGTTGGCAATAAATTAAGTTCCTTTACAACACGTTAGACGTGGGCTATAAAGATCGCCTTTTAATTTGCTTATTTTTCATTATTGGCTTTATTTGACTTTTGAGAATTGTGCCTCCTTATTTTCACTGAGAGTATTTACCTAAAAAGTCGGGCTGATATAATTTTATAGTCAAATAGTGTCCAGACCAAAACATATCAATGGTA
This sequence comes from Apium graveolens, assembly GCF_009905375.1. Lineage (NCBI taxonomy): Eukaryota > Viridiplantae > Streptophyta > Magnoliopsida > Apiales > Apiaceae > Apium > Apium graveolens. The sequence continues at coordinate 262,537,883 of NC_133654.1, read as the reverse complement.
CAATAAAAGTACACCATTGTAGCTAAAGTTGGTTAATAAAAGCTAGCATAAATGCAGTCAAATAAAGAAGTCAAGGTGCAATGACTAATTTTGTAACTCACCCTTGTGAATAGACACTTGAAATGCTAATCGTACCCCCTTCAATAGTAAGATCCTCGTGCTGACTTGGTGCATCACCGTTGATCGTGCACTCCGATATATTTGCATCAGAAACTGGACGCTGAAGAGGATGGGAAAACACACCGTCACCTTGGATAGGGACACCCATATTTGAGTGCAAAGGCATGGGCATGACCATTCCCTTGTTTGCTAGTTCAGGTTGCTGCTCCATCAATTTACAGGATAAATCTCTGCTAAGGTCAGAATCAACTGTAATCTGCTGGTTTGTGTGCATGGAGGGCAAAATTGTAACATTATTCTCATCAAATCTTCCAGGATATGTCGAACCCGGTACAGCATCATTCTTTACAGCTTGAGGATTGCCAACTAAACTCTGAACACGCCAGTGACTATTTCTCTAATCAAAAACAAATTGATCAGTAATCAACTTCCATAATTCAATTAATATTGAGTACTTCAATTCACTAAAGATCCTCTATGTAGCCACAGACAATCTGGACAAGATGAAATTCAAGTTTGGTCAAGCAACCTGATTTTCCCCTTAATCTTTTAAGGTAGATCAAATATATAGCTCCTTTATCGCTTCAAGCGCAATTATGTGACCAGGTAAATAGGGACCATTTCTAAGAACATATATTAATTATTAAATAGCTACTTTCTGGGGTTAACAGACCCTGGTCAAGTGGTGTTTGTAATCAATTTAGTGTTATTGTGGATCAAATCCATCTACGATGTTATCCTGCATCTTACAGCAGCATCCCGGCACATATAAAGAAACTGCTCAACTGAATTATTATAAATTTACTTCAGTCTAAACTAATTGATCCTTAAATGTACTTTAGTCTATGTATTGGGAAATTACCCACGGCATCAACTTGGTGGGCTCCGAGCTCCAACCTTGGTATGATCCCTCATACTTTTGCATCTTTTCCTGTAGATACTGCACATAATCAATCACCTGCAGATAAACGTAATTAATTAAACTACCTGGGAATGCTGAAATGATTTTCCCAAAAAGCCAATGTAAACTTATGACCTTAAGCACTGTACCTCCAATAAGAATGATGCTGTATCTCTCTTCTGATCACTGTTTGGTATCAGTTCTCTCAATATCTGAAATCTAGTTGAATAGAAAAGTTTAACAGTTAATGACTATATCAAAAACAATCATCAGTGCAGATACACCATAGGCTAACATAAAATTACTCAATGAAACTTCCATTTCTTTAAGATTAACCCATACAGGCTTGATGTCATTCTGTTAACACGTTGAATAATGAAGTTTCAGGTTCACAAACAATGTAATTTTTTGTTTAATAGAAAAGGAAGGGAACTGCACCAGTATTGTTTGGACGAGTTAGATGAAGAGAAACTAAGGTCTGTCTAAAGAATATATAAATATTAATGTATCTGATATGCAGTGATATATTATCAACCGTTTTTATCTACTATATAAAATAATCTGATCTCCTCTACCTAGTCACTGCCAGTCAGAAAAGGGAACTCAGATGTTATATTGTTACAAACAAGCTACACTACATAAACCAATGATCAACAAGGGAATAGAAACATAAATAACGGAAATAGTATCAAACCCGTGTTTGGGAGGCAAATTTACCTATTAAATTATTTGTTAAAGTAACAGAATTACAAAACATATAAGAAAACATTGCATAATTGTGAAAACAACTTTTTCAGAGAAACGGACTTAAAAGGACAACCCTCTTAGGAACATTACAGGAGTCAATAAAACAGGAATGGGATGGAAAAAATACATTTGTAATTTATACAATTGTTGAGGATGAGCTAGACTTTACACTTAATTTTTTTTAGAAGGCCGAAATAAATTTCTATTTGAAAATTTGAGGTAAGACGCCGGGTATTGGGCACTTAAAAGTTACCCATCCAATTAGAAACTCCTAAAATACTTTTTAGACATAAATGTGAGGAAACTATGACATTCAAAAAGCTGTGCAATTTCAGAGACTAGAGCACATAATGTTATAAGTCATCCATACAGAATACTTGAACTTTAGGGCATCTATGGACAGTCAATGCCAGTTCTTTACTCTAATTTTAGCTAATTGACACACATGCAGATGCTTAGAATTCATTACAAGTACATCAAAACTAACAATCTAGTACAACAAATATATAGACGATATATCATTACATTTATCGCAATTATCATATCCCTGATACCATAATTCAGAAAATCATCCAACAAAAACATTTGTCACCCTGACAAAGACTATTAATTCTTTAACCAATAACATAACGACAAGACATCACTCAAAACAATTAAAAAACCGCATTTTACAAAAATCATAGTGATCAAAGAATTCAGAATACCTCTCATTAATCTTGCTCCTCCGCCGTTGCTCAGTAACCGAATGCTTAGACCTTGTTGCACTAGCTTTATCACTATTCTTCCCATCTATTTCCACACCCAATATTAAAAATCAAAACTTTTTCCACTACACTCAATCAAAACAAAACCTTCTCACCTCTAACCAAAACAATAAACACACACTATTTACACACACAAATACACACAATTATACACACACCTTTAGTATTAGTAGAAGGGGTAGCATCTTTCTTGGACCCAAAATCATCAAAAGCCTCATCTTCCTCTTCATGACTCTTCCCAGATTTCATCTTTTTCAATTTACACACAATTCTTCAAAAATTCACAAAAAATTCAAAACCAATTATTTCATCAAAAAGACAAATACCCATTTGAATTATAATCATAATAAACAAGATCCATCAACTAATAAATCAAATCAATGAAAAAGATTGTACCTTTATGATTCTTGAATAAGAAAAATGAATTGTTCTCTTCAGTGGCTTAATTAATTATTTTATAGATATATGTTTGTGTGTGTATAGGTAAAGAATGGAGGGCTACTCTGTCACGGTAAAGAAGATGAAAAACATCTCGTGAATTTGATACATGAAGTGTATTCACTGGGGCACTTTATTTTCTCCGATTTTGTTGTAAAGGCTCTGTTTGGATGAGGGCATCCTCATGTGATCCTCGTGAGCCTTCATGCTTTTCTATTTCTTCATCTCTAATTTTTAGTATTTTGTAAATTTCATTTGTTAAATATTTTTCAACCAATCATATGAAAGGGTTAACTAAACCAAATGTGTTCAGTATAAATTGCTGCGTGTGGTAATTTCGAGACAATATTTCGACCCCTTATTTTTTCACAATTACTTACGGCTTGCTCCTGAGTTTTTTAATGGGAAGAAAGTAAGCGATTAGGAGTTAAAGTATTTCCATCCCATTTTTGAAGTGAAAGTTTTGGAGTGAAATATTGTTAAATTTGCATTCAATAACACTTGATTTCGCTTCTTTTAAAAACTTGGGAGCACGATTACGGAGGGAAGTGAAACAACTTTATTTATCCTCCACTTGCTTTCCTTCCTTTTTAAAATTTAGGAGTGAGGCGTTATAGTTAAGTGATGTGTTTAATCATATACAACCCACAATGAACATTGCAGCCCCCCTTATTTCATTGTTTCGTTGTGGGACATTCATGTCGTAATGATACATTGCCGGAGGCATATCCTTAATAATTTCTTTTTAAAATTTGAAATTAATATTATGGATTAATTACTGACAAATAATGTAATTTTAATCAAAGTTAATAAAACCATATATGTTATATTATTATTTTAATAATTATGTTTTGTTTATAAGAATAATTGTTAATATAAATTATTTAAAAAATTCAAAAAAGTAGTATAATTTATTTTATTACTTGAAAAAGTTGCATTGATGTCATGACTAGAATCACCAAAACTTTGTTACATTTTAAAATTATTTTTTATTGTTTAAAAAATATATATAAAGAAGTAGTGTGTATATATTTATTTATATATATATAGTTGAATTGTGTTGTTTTATTGATCTCTTTCTCGGTTTCAAGTTTCAAATCCTTGATTTGAAACTCCAATCAGCAGTCTCCACTCAATGGTGGCGATTCAAACTCTCTGATAATGGTTTTAGGCGCGGAATGGCGGTTCCACGAACTACAAATGAAGGACAATCTCATCGGGGCATCAGCTCATCCAAATGGTGGCAACTCGGTGGCGACTCAGTGTGTCAACTTGGCGGGTCTAACCATTTATACTGAATTTTGAGTTGAGATGACCGGTATTTTTTGTGGTTAAGTCTCATATGAATACAATCAGGGGCTCGTGTATTGCTTTTCATTTTTACACGCATATATTTATATGCCACACTATATATTTATTGCACTAAGCCGGGGGTATTCACGTAAACAGCCTCTTAGTTCTTCGGAGTAGAGGCATGATCTGCGTATATTTTACTCTTTCTAGATACTACTCTAAGCGATATATAATGATTATGGTTGATTGATTGATTGATATATATATATATATATAAAAGATAAAATATTTAAAAAAATTAAAAAAAATAAAGAATGATGAAAATACTATTAATTATAACTTATCAAAACTATAATTTTGCTTTAATGTAAATGATACATTGCGTTGGGTGGTTTAATCAGTCATCTGTAGCTGTAGCTAAGGAAGAGCACACTACATAAAAATACGTAAAACTTAAGTAACATATATTTGATCATATAATTTGCAAAATAAGCAAGACAATACTGTGATCCATAATTTTATTCACGAGTTAATTGCACTTTGCAACCCCCACCTTTTATTTAAAATCAAAATAGTATACCTATTTTGCAAAATGCAGTTAGCAACCTTTAATTTTCAATATCAACTACAACATGGATCCCTTGCGGTTATAAAATTGCAATTGAGTTGTTAATATTAATAACTAAAATTTTAAATTAATTAAAATATTTATTTTAATGCATTTTTTACATGAAAAAAATTATAGTTATTTTCAATTATTTTATTACTCAGTATAATTTTTAAAATTTTAAAATATAGATATATTTAGAAACTTTATGATTATATATATAAACATATATTTTACTTAATAAATATATTTTAAGTATTTAGCATTATGATTAATTTAATTAAAATATTTATTTTAATGCATTTTTTACATGAAAAAAATTATAGCTATTTTCAATTATTAATACTCTAAATTAATCATAATGCTAAATACTTAAAATATATTTATTAAGTAAAATATATGTTTATATATATAATCATAAAGTTTCTAAATATATCTATATTTTAAAATTTTAAAAATTATACTGAGTAATAAAATAATTGACATTAATATTATTTTTATAATTTGAAATTCTAAATTTTAGTTTAATTTAAAAAAAATTAAAATTATTATTTAAATATTTTGCTGAATTTCAATTTTACCCTCCACAATATAAATATTTTTAACAATATGGTTAAAGGGATGTATATTGTATTTGATGTCTAAAATTAGGGATTGCAAATTGTATTTTTGAAAATAAGTATATAGTTTTGTTATTCAATAAAAGGTAGGGGTTACAAAGTGCAATTAACTCTTTTATTCTCATAAGACTTATATTTGGGTATATTTGGTATTGCTGTTGCAGACAGCAACAGCAGCTTTTTGCTGAAAAGCAGTTAAAAAACTGTTTGGTAAAATTTAAAAGCTGCTTTTCGGAAAAGTGTTTTTGGCCTAAAAGCTGTTGTTAGAGAAAGCAAGTCCCCTCATGCTTTTAGAAAAAGCTCCTTTTCAGCTGTTGCGGGAAGCAGATGCTGATTTTACCATCAAACCTTACCAAAAACATCATTATTTTTAATTTTTTGCATCAACACATATACGTATCAAAAAAATTACCAAACAGTTATCTGATTTTTACAACAGCACTTTTTTCAGCAGCACTTTTTCTAATAGCACAGCAATTTTTAACAGCAATCTCAAACAGAGCATTTGTACTGAAATCTACGTTCTTTTTAACATCAGTTGTGCACAATAATTGTCCGCAAGTTATACGTTAAATTTGATGATGACTTTGGATTTCTTCTCACTACCGATGATAGTTCTTGAGCCTCACTTATGATCTCTGGAATAAACAAAAATTCTATATAATTCCTTCTTTCCAATCCCTCCTTAAGAGAGGAATAAGATTTGCAAATCGATTGTAGAAACCAACAAGTCATGTGTCTGTGGCTAAAGTGATACTAGAACAAAGTTGATAAATGCAATTTTTTGTTTATGTCCTCGTGTAGAATATACAACACAAACTATAAATCTGTAAAAGGGTAAATATGTTGCCACGCACGAGTAAGTTGTTTTCAAATCACTTCCGAGTGTCGGTCCTTCGCTTATATGGAATCTTGAGTGAGTGTATAAACTCACTATCGAAGAAAGTTATCTCACAAACTAAACCAATATTTCATAGGGGTGTAATTTTAATTGACCCGACTCGAACTCATTATCAAACTCAAATTCTAAAATATATATTTTCAGGTAGAAAAGTCAAGTTCGGAAAGAGTTTGGCTCAATTCGGTAAATATAATTAAACTTGAACTCGACCTAATTAAACTTGACTCTTTTTTCTAAGTTTTTTAAAAATATATTCATATGCTTGTTATATATTATGTGTATCATATATTAATATATTTTATAAAATCTTTAAATTAAGTTAGTTAAAATTTGATATTTTGATATAATTAATTATGCTTTCTTACGATCAATTAATTGAATTATATTTAGTATAAAATTTAAAAATAAATTTTATTTTATTTCAATTATTAGCTCTTTTTATTTAAAAAATTGAAAAATTCAAAATATACATGTAAAGTTTATATTAAGAAAATTAAATTTTGAAAAGTGAGAAGAAATCAGTAAGATGAAAAAATAAATTATGCCATTGTTATAATTTGTGACAGAAGATAAAGTTTAATATGTAAATATGTCTGAAAGATGAGGTCAAACAATGGTTTAATTGATTGGAAAAGCTGAGTATCGAAGTCAAACCTCGAGAACTCTATAAGAAACTAATAAAATCGAAAACTCGTTAATAACCCGATAAAGTTAAATACTTAATAAAAACACGGAAGCTCGAAAACTTGTTATATAATTCGAAAACTCGTTTAAAACTCGATAATTTTGAAAACTCAATAAATGCTCGAACTCAACTCGTATAGTAAATGACACAAGTTCGAACACCAATTTTAGAGTGGATAATTTTGGACGGATAATCTCGACTCGATTAAAAAAACTCAAATTCAAATTTAATAAATACAAACTCGACTTGACTCTAATTTAGAGATGCACAAAAGGTTCACCGGGCCGGATTTTGACCGGGCTTAAAAAAGCCCGGACTTTGACCGGACCGGGCTTTTCGGGCTTTTCGGGCTTTTCAGAGCCCGTTTGGGCCCTCGAGGCGGGCCTAACCGGGATTTTTTTCGGGCCGGATCGGATCGGGCCTAGCTTTTTCCTAATTTAAATCGAATCGAGTATTATTAAAGATTCCGAGGAATACATATGTTAGCAACTAGATAATCGTAAAAATGTATTAGTTTATATGGAATATTTTAAGAAAACATTACTTCTTTGAAAACATTTAAGTTCGGCAAAAAATAAACATGTTTATAAAATAATATGTTTAATCATTGTTATGATAACAATGATATCCAAATACATATAGTGTACTTATTATATCTTCTTCCATTATTTATGCAAAGAAGTATATAAATAATATTATTAATCACAAATATGTAAATATATATGTGTTTAAAGTATTATTTATATTTATAGTAAATGTGAATTTATAAATATATAATAAAATATATTAGAATAATCAGATTATAACCGGGTTTTTTTGGGCTTTTAATCGGGCCGGGCCGAAGCCCGGGCTTTTAACCGGGCCGGGCTTTGCCTAAAAATGCAGGGCCCGAAGCCCGGGCCGGGTTTTGACCGGATCGGTCCGGGCCAGATTTTCGGGCCCGGGTTTTTTGTGCATCTCTACTCTAATTACATGAGCACGTGAGATTTATTCAGTTCGCACCCAAAGAGTAGAAGCCGCAGGTTCACTACGATTAAAAAAAATTACACCCATTGTCGTATACATGGAGCACACCCTTTGGCAATGCAAGTTGGCTTGAATAAGGACAATGCAACTTGGTTTGAATATGGAGAAGGGAGTTACATTTTTAGTTGGTTTGTTTTCTTACTTTTCAAAATGGACCGATACATTACACTAAGATGTAGTGCTCTTCGATCAATTAGTATTCCAAGCAAAAAAATAATGAAATATTATGTTATAAGTTGGTTAATTTTAATCGGTGAATATGTTTTGAATATAAGGGACCTAATATTATTAATACGAATCAAGTTAATCAAAACCTGCAACCTAAACAGTACAAAAATTATAAAATAATATCATCTTTATTATTATGATGAAAAAATATCATCTTTATATTTGTTATCCAGCAAGTGTGTTACCCTGGAGTTAAGAATTAGTTAAGGTATTGAGACAAATAAATTGATTTATTTGCTCTACAAGTTTGTGTTTCTATTCTATTTTATTTTTCTTCTAAAAAAAATGAACTACATTAAGTAGATTGTTATACAAAGAGTTTATAACAATTAGTTATACAAATTTGATAATAATTTCACCGACAAAAAACCTTATTAGAAGATTTAAAATCTAAAGCTACATCTCTGAAAATTAAAATGATAGTTTTTCTAGGCATCCTCATCCTCGAATTGATAATCCCCAAAATTCCACAAAATTTATGTTGTCAAAAGTGAATCCTACTGAACAATCAAATTTCAAGTTTGAGATCTAACCAGTATAATATAAACTTAATTTTAATATCCTTCAATATCTTAATTACTTATATAATAAAAATATATACAAGAACAAATAAAAATAAACTATACACTACAATAATGTATTTGAGATAATGTAAAGCACACACTGTCATAAAAATTAACCATGTAAATCGTTAGCACTCATATTTATGACTTAAATGAATAATAATATCATTAGAACTGGTTTGTGTTTGTACGAACAATTAAGTGTTATTCATGTGTTATACATGTGTTACTCATGTGTTATACACATGTATATAGTCCACGAAATTTTAACTTTTCATGCATGCATAATTTATGGTGGATTATTTCTTTAGTTTGATGTTTCTTTAATTATTTAGCTGATGATCCTATTTATCATTTTTATTTATTTAAAAATAAAATTATTACAGATTAAGACTTGAGAACACCCTTCTATGTAATCTTGCATATAAAGGGAATTTGATAAAAAAATCAAATCAACGCATAAATATTATATGAAAATTTTTAGAGTTTGATTCCTTCAAATATAAAAGTCAAAGTCTAAGAGCATCTCCAACTATCTCCTATAATCTAAAAATCTTATATGACACTCAGATATAGATATTAGGTAAAAACACACCACACTAAATCATATCACATATTAAATCTAAATCTACACATTAATAAATACACATACATATTAATACATACATATATTTATATAATATTTAATACATAAATATTAAAATTATTATTTTATATATAATATTTTTTTATTTATATAATATTAAGTGTGAAAATATTGTTCTCTTATTAACAAAATTATGATGAAAAAATATCATCTTTATATTTATTATCCAGCAAGTGTGTTACCCTAGAGTTAAGAATTAGTTAAAGTATTAAATGAGACAAATAAATTGATTTGTTTGCTCTACAAGTTTGTGTTTCCCATCTACTTTATTTTTCTTCTAGAAAAAATGAACTATATACAAAGAGTTTATAACAATTAATTATACAAATATGATAATAATTTCATGGACAAAAAACTTTATTATAAGATTTAAAATCTTTCCTAGACATCTAATGTGGATAGTTTTTCTAAGTATCCTCATCCTCGAATTGATAATCCCAAAATTGCACAAAATTTTTGTTGTCAAAAGGAAACCCTACTGAACAATCACATTTCAAGTTAGAGATCAACTGGGTTCTTGGAAAAAGTTCTAACCTGTATAATTTAAACTTAGTTTTAATATCCTTCAATATCTTAATTACTTATATAATAAAAATATATATACAAGAATATTAGCAGAGCTAATGATTGTCACAAATAAAAATAAATTATAAACTACAATAATGTGTTTGAGATGATGTAAAGCACACACTGTCATAAAAATTAACCATGTAAACCGTTAGTACTCATATTTATGACTTAAATGAATAATAAAATCATTAAAAGTGGTTTGTGTTTGTATGAACAATTAAGTGTTACTCATGTGTTATAGATGTGTTACTCATGTGTTATACACATGTATATAGTCGACCAAATTTTAACTTTTCATGCATCCATAATTTATGGTGGATTATTTCTTTAGTTTGATTTTTTTTTTAATTATTTAGCTGATGATCCTATTTATCATTTTTATTTATTTAAGAATAAAATTATTACAAATTAAGACTTGAGAACACCCTTCTATGTAATCTTGCATATAAAGGGAATTTGATAAAAAAATCAAATCAACTCATAAATATTATATGAAAATTTTTAGAGTTTGATTCCTTCAAATATAAAAGTCAAAGGTTAAGAGCATCTCCAACCATCTCATGTAAGCTTAAAATCTTATGTGGCACTCAATATAGATATTAGGTAAAAACACACCACTCCAAATCACATCACATGTTAAACCTAAATCTACACATTAATAAATACATATACACATTAATACATACATATATTTATATAATATTTAGTACATAAATATTAAAATTATTATTTTATATATAATATTTTTTTATTTATATAATATTAAGTGTGAAAATATTGTTCTCTTATTAACAAAATTTTTTAATTATTTTTAACAAATCATATATATATATATATAAATATAAATAAACAATACAATATATATTAGTAACTTTTTATTAAAAATATTTTTGTTATATTTATATGTTATTATATTTTCAGTTATAATAATTATTAACTTATAATTATATATTTTTTCATGTATTGAATTAAATATTAACTAAATTTATTTTATTATTTAAAGTTTATATTTATACATATAAATCTGAAAAATAGGAATAAAATAATATTTTTGAATATAACTAATGATTATAGCTAATACCACTGGAGTGCAAAGCCTTACATGTTTAATAAAATTTTAGGTAATTCTTATTTGATTAATCATTTTAGTTATCATGATTGGAGATACTCTAACATATATATGAACTATGTTACAAAGAAGAACCTAAGAAGTAGGTTGAAATCTAAATTTAAATGCTTACGGGATTGAAATAATGTACGGAGATGTGTTAAAATAGGACATGCATCAAGTACACAAGACTAGTAAATAGCAAGAGCTCATTGGAGCATGGTTTTAATTATATGTAAAAAAGGTATTACTAAATTGTTTGCCCATAACAAAATTATCAAGGAAAACAAAAATTAAAATAAGCAGAGAAGAAATGTTATTAAATGGTCATATTGTTTCTAATGATTTCGAAAGAGTGAATTACCGGCAAATGCAATCAATTTTTTTTTGCAATTATCTAAATAATTTTTTAAAACAATGTGAATTTTTAACATACAGTACTTGGTAATGTGGATAGTCTTAAATAATGTTTTGTAAGCTATCAAAGATATTGTATTATCAACATCGAAGAAAAAGAAATTATAATGTCAAAAATGTGTCAACGGAAATCGAAGAAAAAGAAGTTATCAATATATATATGAATAATGAACATTAATCACATATGTCACTTATTATAAAATAATCAATAGGTCAACCCGTTTAGCAAATTGGACTAATCTCAATACATTAATCAAGATATTCATAGATTATCCATATCTAAAACTGGTTAAAAGCAATTATACCTAATTTTAACTCAATTGAATTTCAATATTTAATTTTTTATTAGCAACAAATAATCACATATCCGTTTTTATACTAATGACCATTCAATTTTTGAAGTGATTATTACTTTCATCTATCCATCTTACAATCTATTTTTACCGCTCTTGATTTGGTCATTCAAAATTGATGATATTCATGGCTTCCAGCAAATTAATATTTCTTGAAGTTCATTTATAAATAAAAGTTTAAGATTGAAATTGAAAATACACCTAGAGGGTGAATAGGTGATTATGACTAATTAGGATTATAGCTTACCGAGATTTTACCAACAGAACTATAATTTGACAATAATCGTAAGCTGAGATGACTAAATGCAATGCAGAAATTAATGTGCAGAAAAATAAATAAAACACACAAGAATTTTAGCCAGGTTCGACTCTTAAGCCCCTATGATCTACGTCCTGGTCCCTTACCAACTTGATAAAAGAATATATTATTGATCAATGAAAGTTACAACTACAAGATATAACAGTATATCTCCCTTTATCCTAGCTGCTGATAATGGCTTGCTGAAACCCTGTTTAAAAACCTGCTCTCTAAGTACTATACTACCTCGTAGTACAAACTCCTCTAGCAAGTAACACTAAACCCTTGTTTCCCTTAACCAACTTATCCAACAACTAATCAATACAATTTGAACAATACAAATCAAATGATAAAGTGATTACAACTCAAACCATAGACTCTCGTAAATAAAATACGTATAATTAAGAGCTCGAGAGTATTTTTGAAACAATAAAGTCCAGAAGTTGTGAGTGTTCTTGCTTGCCATTCGTCAGTCAAAAAAACTGCAAGAAACCTCATATATAAACACACATTAACGTTTGAAACAACCTCAATAAATTACAGCGGCTAGAATCCAATTCTACCGTATAAAATCGTTGGGATGGTTTTCAATGTTCATGTATACGTTAGATAGAAGAGAAACAAAGATGTTCAACGATCAGAAAACATCCCTTCTATATAGTAGAGTATAAAACGTTTTAATAGATAGAAGAAGATAGAGTTTGATAGAAAAACAAACTCCTATAATTTAGGAAATCAATTTGAATAAGTTAAAACGAATTATACTTGAGCTCTATATATATGATGCACGTATATTTATTAGAAAAGTCCTTATAACTGATATATAAGAAGTTCCTATAATATCTTCATGAAATTCGACTTCCTTGTTGAATCTGGACTGTGCATCTTAGCTTGCTATTATTCTGAAAATTTTGATCATAACTTGCTGAAATAGATCACTGTCTTATGACAGCTTGCTGTCATGATACTTAAACAGCAATGGCATTAAGCTGTTATATCCTGCAAATATTTTCAAATAACATGTTGGCTTGCTGTGTTGTGATCATCAAAACTAAGGAGTTACAATCTCCCCATTTTTTATGATTACACACATTTAGGAGAATTAAAAAACTCTCCCTACATCTATGCATATCTCAAAATATAAACTAAAACTTAAGTTATCACAATCAGCATAATAAACTGCAAAATGCAAAAATAACTTAACAGATTCCAAATACCAATAGCATTTCATAGCATCAACAACAAGTTTTAACCAAACCACATAAACAGATAAACATAAAATCAAGTACTAGATGCAACCACAGATACTTAAACAAAAAACAAGTCAAGTTCAGAAACTAGAAACTAGAAACTTAAAGAAACTAAATTCTCCTAAGTTCTCCCCCTTATATCATCAAAAGCAGATAATGACATATCATAATTAAAAAATTAAATTAAACACAAAAATGCCATTTTAATAACCCGTCATAGTAAGCTAACATGAAAAATGATAGTAAGCCAATATTACCAAATTTCTAATGATAACTTGTCATTATACACTGCACATGCCCAGTTCCCTTCGAATGGTAGAAAATCTTGCTTCGCCAAGGAGTTTTGTAAAAATATCTTCCATTTGATATTCAGTAGGTACAAAAACTAATTCAATTTTACCTTTGGCAGCATTATCTCTCAAGAAATGGTGACGAACATCAATATGATTTGTTCTTGAGTGATTCACCGGATTCTTTGATATGTTGATGGTGCTAGTATTGTCACAATAGATTGGAACTTTGCTACACTTGATTCCAAAATCTCCTAGAGTCTGAATCATCCACAAAATTTAAGAGCAACAGCTACCAACTGCCAAATACTCACCTTCTGTTATGGATAATGCAACAGAAGTTTGTTTCTTATTTTGCCAAGATACGAGACTTTATCCTAAGTATGTACACACACCACTTGTGCTCTTTCTATCAGTTTGACAACCTGCATAATTTTGACTGATGAACATAGATGCTATCCTTTGATTGCTTGATTTGGAATCCCAGGAAATAATTGAGCTCACCCATCATGCTCATGTCAAATTCACTACTCATACACTTAGAAAACCACTCACACATAGAATTATCAGTGGATCCAAAAATTATATCATCTACATATATCTGGACAATCAAAATATCATTACCATTTTGCCTAGTAAAAAAAGTAGGATCGATTTTACCTCGAATGAAGCCATTTTTGATCAAAAACTTACTAAGCCTCTTGTACCAAGCCCTTGGTGCTTGCTTTAAGCCATATAATGCCTTCTTGAGCTTGTAACATAGTCCGGATGTTTTTCATGTTCAAAACCAGGGGGTTGCTTGATATAAACTTCCTCTTCCAGAAATCCATAAAGAAAATGACTTTTAACGTCCATTTGATGTAGCTTGATCTTCTTCCAACATGCATAAGCAAGAAGCATCCTAATGGATTCTAATCTAGCTACTGGAGCATAAGTTTGATCAAAGTCAATGCCTTCTTGTTGGTTGTACCCTTGTGTCACGAGCCTTGCTTTATTTCGAGTAACAGTACCAAATTCATCCACTTTATTCTTGAAAATCCATTTTGTACCAATGACTGAAGAATTCTTTGGTGGCTTGACAAGTTCCCAAACATCATATCGTTCGAATTGATTGAGTTCTTCTTGCATAGCCGTGATCCAATTTTCATCTTCGAGTGCTTCTTTGACATTCTTGGGTTCCTCTTGTGCTAGAAATGCAGCATAAGCGCAAAAATTTGATGTGCCTTTTCTTGTCTTGAGTCCATCAGAAATATCACCAATAACTTGTTCTGGAGGGTGATTATTCACTGTCCGTGTAGCTTTGGGTAATGAATGCTTTGAAATATCTTCATGTGAGGTCTTCCTTTTCTTAGATGGAGAAGCTAAGTCTTCACCATCATAGATTGACATTTTATCATTTGCTCTATTTCCTCTAGGACCATCAAGAGTCATCTTTGCCATCTTTACAATTGCACCATCAACGGGAGTAGAAGTTTCTGCTTGCTGATTTCCAGAGGCAGTTTCAATTTCAGCTTGATGTTTTCCAGAATCAGTTTCTGTTTCAGCTTGTTGTTTTGGAGTAGCCTTCTCTGTTTCAGCTTGCTGTTGTCCAGCTTCACCTGCATCATCTTCCTCGTCTCTTGGAAGATCATTGTTAGGTTCTTGAAAAGTAACATCCATAGATTCTTCAACAATATGCTTAGACAAATTATAAACTCTATAGGTTTTACTATTCATAGAATAACAAAAAAAATAGCTTCATAAGATTTAGCATCGAATTAACCATCATTACCAATTATCTTGAGCACAAAACACTTTGAGCCAAAGATTCGAAAGTAACTGATGTTGGGCTTCTTTTTCTTGAGCAATTCATATGGAGTCTTGTCCAAAATAGGCCTTATCAAGACTCTTTTCAGAACATAGCATGCTGTGTTGACTGCTTCTGCCCAAAAACTTTTAGGTAGCTTGCTTTCTTGCAACAATGTCCTTAATGTCTCTTGCAACGATCTATTCTTGCATTCCACCACACTATTTTGTTGTGGAGTCCTTGAAGCCGAGAATTCATGTGATATTCCTCTTTCTTCACAATAAGTAACAAAGTCTTTTTGGAATTCACCACCTCGATCACTCCTTATACCTACAAGCTTTGTATTGAGCGTATTCTCAAGTAATTTAATTAGTTTCTCAAACTCATTAAAAGCAGCATCTTTAGTTCTAAGAAATAATACCCATATAAAACGAGAATAATCATGAACAATTACAAAACCATATTGCTTACCTCCAATACTTTTATAAGCTTCTGGACCAAATAAGTCTAAATGCAAAAGTTCTAAGGGTTTAGAATTAGATACCATCTTCTTTGTTTTGTGAGTACTTCTAATTTGCTTACCTAATTGGCATGTCGTACACACCTCAGTCTTGACATACTTGATTTTGGGTAAACCTCTCACTAACTTCTTCTTTGAAAGCTTGTGAAGCAAGTCCATGTGAGCATGACCCAATCTTCTATGCCAAACATAAGGATCTGTGTCTATTGCAGCAAGACAATAAGTTGTTTTCTGCAACTCAAAGTCCAAAACCTTCCCTTCTAGCAACTAGGGGGACTTTGTTAGTACCAATAGTAATAATACACTTCTCAATACCAAAATCAACCTTATGACCATCATCATATAACTGATTTATACTAAGCAGATTATATTTTAGGCCTTTAACATATTGAACTTTATCAATTGAAATGTGTTTATTACCTATTTTACCTTTTCCAAGGATTTGAAGAGTTTTTCTATCACCAATAGTCACTCTTCCACCCTTTTTCATCTGGAGACTCAAGAATTGTGTTTTGTCTCCACTCATATGTCTAGTACATCCGCTATCTAAGATCCATTGAGTTGATTTGACTCGAGCGGCAAGACACATCTACAAAACAAATAAAAACAACTCAACCTTTTGGTACCCAAAGTTTGTTGGGTCCGACATGGTTAGCAGATAAAACATATAAAACATGTAAATCAGATTTTTTTTATCCATTTTTGGATAAATCTAGGTGATTTAACTATGCCAGCCTGATGATAGTAAGTTGTCTTTGTTCTGCCATTTTCACCATAATAAGTTGTTTTCTGTTTGTTTCCTCCATGATATGATTTCTGTCCATTCTGAACTCTGCAATGTTTTTCAAGATGTCCTTTCTTTCCACATCTGTTACATATCGTCCAAGGCATAGCATAATCATAGGGTATGCTATGTTTTCCTTCATATCTTAGAGCTTTGTCCTTCTTGTTGGCATTCATTCCAATTCCTTCTCTGACCAATGGAATATTTGTGTTGTTCATCATTGATTTGAGACTTTCTTCTCCTTGAACAAAAGATCTCATGCCCCTTTTCAGATCCTCAACTTCCTTTGTGAGCAGATCAATCTTTTCAGCTTGCTGACTTATGATTTCAGCTTGCTGAGATGGTTCTTCTGCTTGATTTGTAGGTTCTGCATTGATTGATTCTCTGAATTTGAACAACTCCAAACATTCATCCCTTGCTTTAATCTCCTTCTTTAGCTCTGTAATCTCCATTAATTGAGTCTTGTTTCTTTTGAGGAGAATTTTGTTGATGTTTTCCACATGACTGACTTTAGCTTGAAGATCCTTGATTTCAGCCTCTTTGTCAGCTTGTGTAGGTACCTTCTTGTCAATCCAAGTATCCACCTTGCTCATCAAATATTAAACCATGGACTTGAGATAATTATTCTTCTCTTTTAGCTTGTTATTTTCAGCTTTAAGAGAATAATATTCTCCCATAGATACATTCTCAAATTCCTGTATGGTTAGTGGTTCCAAAATAATATTTTCAGAAGATAAATTATATTTACAAGAGTTTACCTCACTCTAATCTTCTTCTGAATTACTTTCTAGGTAGCCACTTTCTGAATTTTCTCGAACAGAATCATCATCAAGTCCAACTAGGGCAAGATTAACCATGTCTCCACTTGAATCATCACTAGAAACTGAGTCATCATCACTCCAAGTCATTAGAGCTTTAGCTTTCTTCTTATCCTTGAAGACATTTTGTTGTTTTGACTTCAATTTGTAGCAGTCCCGCTTATAATGGCCTGGCTTTCCACATTCAAAGCATGTCTGATCTTTAGTTACCTTATTGACCTTTTTGTTATTAGAAAATCTGCCTTTGTCTCTTTTGAGCTTGTTCTTCTTCTTAATCATCTTTCTGATCTTCCTGGATATTAAAGCTAGTTCTTCATCTGATTCATCTTTAGATTCCAGTAAGATGTCATTAGTCTGAAGAGCTAACTGCTTCATTTGAGCAACTGGAGCTTGCATAGAACTTGATTGGCTTTCCTAAATTTTGCTTTCAAATTGTTCTAATTCTGCAAAAACAACAAATTGAGCCATAGTATTTATAGTTGAAGAGGATTCCAAAGCGGTTACCTTTGGTTCATAGATAAATGGCACAACACTAAGTATTTTTATGTTAATTTCCTCTTGAGGGATATGTTTTCCAAGTTGCTTTAAGGCATTCAGATTTGTCTGGAATCTAGCTTGACTTTCTCGAATCGTTTCTCCATCTCGAAGCTTGAAATTTCCGAACTCATTCATTAGTTTGCTCAATTTCACCTTCTTTAAGCTCTTGGATCCTTCGTGATACAATTCGAGAGTATCCCATATCTCTTTAGCTGATTTGCATGAAGAGACTTTATCACATTCACTAGGACATAATCCATTCATGAGAGAATTCCTAGCCTTTCCATTGAAACTGTATTTAAGTAGTTCAGCCTCCGTGAGATCATCAATGACTTTCACTTTGCCTTCTTTGTCCTTGAATTCAAATGGACCCTTCTGAACAACTCTCAAAGCTAGTGGCTCCCTGGATAGATACACTTCCATGCGACCTTTCCACCAATTATAGTTTTCTGTACCAAGCAAAAGAGGTGCTCGGTAATCCGAGGTTTCTTCGGGATATTTGTCAGCCATTTTGATCGAATACTATTCTTGTTACAGAAAGATTAGTATACCAAAGCTCTGATACCAACTGAAAGATTGGTAAGAGAATATATTATTGATCAATGAAAGTTACAACTACAAGATACAACAATATATCTCCCTTTATCCCAGCTGCTGATAATGGCTTGCTGAAACCATGTTTAAGAACCTGCTCTCTAAGTACTATACTACCCCGTAGTACAAACTCCTCTAGTAAGTACCACTAAACCCTTGTTTCCCTTAGCCAACTTATCCTGCAACTAATCAATACAATTTGAACAATACAAATCAAATGATAAAGTGATTATAACTCAAACTATAGACTCTCTTAAATAAAATACGTGTATATAATTAAGAGCTCGAGAGTATTTTCGAAAAAATAAAGTTCAGGAGTTGTGAGTGTTCTTACTTGCCATTGGTCAGTCATAAAAACTGCAAGAAACCTCATATATAAACACATATTAACGTTTGAAACAACCTCAACAAATTACAACGGCTAGAATCCAATTCTACCGTATAAAATCGTTGGGATGGTTTCCAACGTTCATGTATACGTTAGATAGAAGAGAAACAAAGATGTTCAACGATCAGAAAACATCTCTTCTATATAGTAGGGTACAAAACGTTTTAATAGATAGAAGAAGATAGAGTTTGATAGAAAAACAAACTCCTATAATTTAGGAAATCAATTTGAATAGGTTAAAACGAATTATACTTGAACTCTATATATATGATGCACGTATATTTATTAGAGAAGTCCTTATAACTGATATATAAGAAGTTCTTATAATATCTTCATGAAATTCGACTTCCTTGTTGAATCTGGACTGTGCATCTTAGCTTGCTGTTATTCTGAAAATTTTGATCATAATTTGCTAAAATAGATCACTGTTTTATGACAATTTGCTGTCATGATACTTAAACGACAATGACATTAAGCTGTTATATTCTGCAAACATTTTAAAATAACAACATGTACTGTATTTTGACGATCAAAACTAAGTAGTTACAGAAATATGGATAACAAGAAAAGGATGTCAAACTTTTGATGAAAGTGGCTAAGGTAATTTTATTCATGTTCACGTACAGGTAAGTTCAATGTACATAACTGCCGTCCTTATATCATGCTCTACCATTTACTTATTTCTGTGTTATACATTTTTCTAATTCCGCCGAAGGTAATGTAATTGATCTTTTGTTATAAAAGTTATTAAGCGCAAGATCGTGGTTGATAGTAGGTCTCCTAGTGATGGACCGCTACCCTAGTTATGTATTCTAGGTTGTTTTAAATAAATGAGAAAATTATACTTTACACCCTCTTATTTTGTTTCAAAAATAAATGTGTATTAATAATATTGGAAACTCAGTTTGCATCCCTCAACTTCAACCTGCCAATTCAGAAAGCACCTCTTCGACGGTTATTATTAAAAAAGTAAGGGGTAGAATGGGAATTTCAGTAAAATATTAACTAAACTAATTTTTTTATTTTTCAGATTATATTAAAAATTGAATTTATTATTATAGCTATAAAATAATATCTTTAAATTTTTTGAATAATATTATATAGTTGAGTTTTGAATTTTAGTAATATTATTAATGCCAAAAATTATATAATTCTACCAAAATTAAATTCAAAATAATTTTTTTATATATATTATATATATATTTAATTTAATGTAATTATTTCATTTTAAAGTCTTTGACGTCGTTATGATTTTAAAGTGCATTTAATGAAAATATTCTGATCAATATTAATATTTAATATACAAGAAATCATTTTTATAAATATTTTAACTTATTTTTGAAATTCCAACTAAAATTTATTTACATTTTAAAATAAAGTTCCTTTTTTACCCCTTATTATTTTAATTATAATCTGCAAAAAGGTGCATAGTGAATTAGTAAGTTGAAGTTGAGGAGTGCAAGTTGTATTTCCGAAAGTTCTTGTACAAAATTGTTTTTTCAACTTTGTTTGAGGGTAAAAATTGTATTTATTTCTAAATAAATTATTACTTGACTATTCACGTATCTATATATAATAACCGGAATAAATTAAATTTTGCTTTAACTAATATCTCCCATTTTAATTATTAAAAATAAAAATAAATATTAATATATATGTTAAATTATTAAATTGTTAAAATATTCTCCTTATCTTGTTAAATTACGATCCAAACTTATTCTACAAAATTACGATTACAGTTTCTTCATAATTCTTTTATTATTTTTATTACAAAATCTATAGTTGTTATATATTTATATAAATATATTAAAGTTATTATATAGTTGGATAAACAAAATTTAAAATTATTTGAATATTAATGAACCCGTGTATCGCACGGGATTTAAGCTAATATATTATAATAGCAGAAGAGTGGAGAGTCTTCAAAATATTTCAAGTTATTCTTCTTGAATTCTCATTTTTTTGAATTTGTTATTAAATATTTTTCTAGGATTTAATAACATAATTATGGTCACTAATTACACCTATTAATTATATTTTAAATCTTATTTTAATTTATTTATATGGAAGTTAAGTGAACATTTTTTAGCATTACAATTATTATTTTAATAAGAAATATTAATTATCAAATAAAAAATTATATTTAGGTAAATTGATAACGTAAATTTCTTTATTGTGTATCATCTTGTAATCAATTCAAGATCAAGGAGTTACACGATCATAAATTTTAAAAAATATTTTATCAATGATTATGAACGAATTGTCACTTTTACTTGAAAAGCCTAACATTTTACAAATTTAATCTTTGTTTTGAGAAACACCTAAAAAAATTTCACCGTCATAAAGAGAGGAGTCGGCTAATAATCACGTACTTATTATACTTGAATTTTTTTATTAACCAACTATTTGGATATATTTGAAGTTTCAAATTTTACCGTGTGATACTTTATTTTTTCAAAATTTTTTTGAACTGATTTTTTATTCATTTAAACAAAAAATTAGTTGAAAATGAGAAAGTCATGATATTTACCATTTTCATAAAGATACCATGCTAATAAAGATAATGGACCTTTCGAATAAATTAATTAAAAATTTATATATTTTTTTTATTTCATTATATTACAAGAGGGTGTCGTCTTTAAAAATGTTATTTAGTTATATTTAAAATTAATATTGATATTAAATAAGCATTTAAATTATTACCGGGAATAATGTTTACTATCAGAGGTGTGTCGAATTTTAAGAATGTTATTTAGAAACATTTAAAATTTAGGATTTTCGATTAAAATAAAAAAAATGTAGAGTTTGATAAAATATGTTGGTCCTAAACACTTTCACATTTTATCGGGAAAAAAATCGCGTTGAAACTGTCAAATAATTAAACTTGCTCGATAAGGTTATCAAATATGAAAATTTTTAAAATATTATTCCAGAGGTGGCGGGACTCGAGACAAGAGCCGTGTGAAGTGTTTCAACTGTAGTGGGTATGGCCATTACGCAGCTGAGTGCCGGAAACCAAAACGTGAAAATGAGCGTGATAAAGAAAAGCCACAGGAATCAAACTTGACGCAGACGATAGATGATGAACCTACTTTACTGCTCTCAGAGTCTGGAGGTAAACAGTCCAACATTGTGTTATTGAATGAAGAAAGTGTAATAGCGGCAATGACGTCAAATTGTGAAGGTAATCCAAGTTCGAAGTTGTGGTACTTAGATAACGGGGCCAGTAACCACATGACTGGCCAACATTCAAAGTTCACAAAGTTGGACACTAGTATGACTGACAAGGTGAAGTTTGGAGATGGGTCGACAGTGGATATAGAAGGAAAAGGGTCGGTTACTTTTGAATGCAAGAATGGAGAACAGAGGTTGTTGCATGAGGTGTATTTCATTCCCACTTTGCATAATAATATAATAAGTCTCGGACAGTTATCTGAAACAGGGAATAAGGTAATATTACAAGGAGAGCATTTGTGGGTTTATGAGCCAGACGGAAGGTTACTCTTGAAGGTGAAACGATCATCAAACAGATTATATAAGGTGATGCTAGAAGATAAGACGTCTATGTGTATGATGTCTAAAGCAGAAGCAGAGACGTGGAAGTGACATTCTAAGCTTGGACATGCAAATTTCCAAGTAATGAAACTTTTGTCAACCAAGGAGATGGCGTACGGGATGCCAAATCTGGTGCAGCCAAAGGAGACATGTAAAGGATGTCTGTTATCTAAACAGACACAGAACCCATTCCCTTCTCAATCGAGTTTTTCAGCAAAAGAGAGGTTGGAGCTCATCCACGCGGACTTGTGTGGACCAATCACACCACCCACACCGGCTGGAAACAGGTATTTCTTCCTGCTGGTTGATGATTACAGTAGAGCAATGTGGGTCTATTTACTAAAATCCAAAGATGAGGCTTTGTGTGCATTTGCTAAGTTTAAGTCACTTGTTGAAAATGAGGCTAACAAGACTATTAAAGTGTTAAGAACTGATCGGGGTGGTGAGTTCACCTCAAAAGATTTCGAGGACTTTTTTAATAGTGCAGGTATAGTGAGACATCTAACAGCACCATATTGCCCACAGCAAAATGGTGTCGTAGAAAGGCGAAATCGCACCATAGTTGCAATGATAAGGAGTCTGTTGAAAGACAAGGAGATACCTCAAATATATTGGGGAGAGGCAGTTAGACATGCGGTTTATATCTTGAATAGACTACCTACACGAGCACTGGATGGCGAAACTACATATGAAGCCTGGACATGAAAGAAACCTCACTTGGATCATATTCGTGTGTTTGGCTGTGTTGCTCATATGAAGATCCCAAAGGTGCATACTCGAAAACTTGATGATCGCAACAAGATGGTGGTTTATCTAGGCAAGGAGCCCGGCACAAAGGCGCATCGCCTGTACGATCCAAAAACTGGACAGCTTCATGTAAGCAGAGATGTAGAATTTGAAGAAAACAGGGGTTGGCACTGGGTGACAAATACGGGAGGAAAAGGCGAAACACAAAACTCGTTTGTAGTTGTTGGTGCTCAAGCTACACAGTATAACCAAGAAGAGATGGGTGAATCCAGTGTGGTGACACCCATGCAAACAAATGCATCGATAGACGCTGAAACTGATGGTAGCTGGACTCCAGGGTCAACCACGGCTGATTATACCTCTAGTGTAGCAACAGGGACTACAACAGGCACTGCATCGAGCGAGAGTAGTCAGCCACGCAAGTTCAAACTTCTGGCAGATATATATAATGAAACATATGAAACAGATATGATGGATGAGTTGCTGTACGCTGGTGTTGATGAACCAGCTACGTATAAACAGGCAGAGAACGATGAATCTTGGAAAGCGGCAATGCAGGCTGAAGTAGACGCCATAGAAAAAAATAAGACATGGATTCTAACAGAATTACCAGAAGGGAGGAAAGCAATACAACTGAAGTGGGTATACAAGCTGAAAAAGGACACAGAAGGCAACGTAGTAAAATACAAGGCTCGATTAGTTACAAAAGGGTACGTTCAGAAAAAAGGTATTGATTTTGAGGAGGTTTTTTCACCAGTCACCAGGCTAGAAACAGTACGGTTGTTATTGGCTTTAGTAGCAAAACAAGGTTGGGAGGTCCACCACATGGACGTAAAGTCCGCATTTTTAAATGGAGAACTACTCAAGGAAGTATATGTAGTTCAACCAGAAGGTTTTGTGAAAAAAAAGAAGGAGAAAATGGTTTACAAACTTAAAAAGGCTTTATATGGATTACGTTAGGTGCCACAGGCCTGGTATACAAGGTTGAACAGGTATTTGAAGGAGTTGGGTTTTTCAAAATGTCCTTACGAGCATGCTGTATATACCAGACGCGAAGGAGATGAGTCCTTGATAATTGGGGTCTATGTGGACGATTTAATTATAACAGGGACAAGTATTGAAAGCATCAACCGGTTCAAGAAGCAGATGCACAACGAGTTTGAGATGACAGACTTGGGTAAGCTGTCTTACTATCTCGGTATAGAGGTAAACCAAGGAAGGGAGTTCACTCATCTAAGGCAAACTGCATACGCCAAGAAGATGCTTGAAAAAGCTGGTATGCGAGACTGCAAGTCAGTTAGGTATCCCATGGAAACAAAAATCATGCTGCATAAGGATGAAACTGGTACGCCTGTGGATGCAACATTGTTCAGGAGTATAATTGGAGGCTTTCGATACCTGGTGCACACTCGCCCAGATCTCGCGTATTCGGTTGGAGTTGTAAGTCTTTATATGGAAAAACCGACTATCCTACATTTTAATGCTGTGAAAAGGATTTTAAGATATGTGCGGGGTACAATCGAGTATGGTTTGACATATGCACAAGGCATGGGAAATTACATATTAGCTGGTTATGCAGATAGCGACTTAGCTGGTAGCTTGGATGACAGACATAGCACTGGAGAAATGGCATTTTACTTAAATGAGAACCTCATAACTTGGGTGTCTCAAAAGCAAAGATGTGTGGCGTTATCCTCGTGTGAAGCTGAGTTTATGGCAACTACGGCAGCTGCATTTCAGGGCATATGGTTGAAGAACTTGTTGAGGCAGATAACATATGTGTGCTCTGGGCCAGTTACTATATATGTGGATAACAGGTCGGCAATAAATTTAACGAAGAATCCGGTCTTTCATGGCAGAAGCAAGCACATAGATGTGCAATATCACTTCATACGAGATTGTGTGGAATGTGGAGAGATTGTTATGAAGTACATACACACAAACGATCAGAAGGCTGATATTCTGACAAAGCCAATGTCATCTGCAAAGTTCGAGGAAATGCGTAGGTTGCTGGGTGTGAAGAATCTTGGCAAAACAGTTTAGATCAAGGGAGAGATTGTTGGATTTATTTGTTTAATCTAAACTGTTTTTAAATAAATGTTTTTATTAGAATTTGTTGCAGTTGTAGTATGTGGCTGAGTCCACGTAGGTGATGAGAGTTTTTAGGATGTAGTGGAATAAGGGGTAGTGTTTGAAGTAGTCCAGGATAGCAGTTAGTTTGTTCCTGTTTTATTCGCACCACCTCTACGGTGTATGCCACCACCTCTACGGTGTATGCCTTATTTTTATGTATGTATTGGTTACTGTTTTGATTAATGAGAAGTACTTCATTCTCTCAGAAACATATCTATACACTTACACACGTTTTTATATCAACACTTTTCGTTGCATTAAATTTCTTGAATATACAATATCATGTTATTGAAAATGGATTATCGAGTAATGAGTTAGATTAAATAAACATTCATCTTAGATTAAAAATATTATGTGTATAGAATAAATAGTTATCTTCGTATAATTTATTGAATTTAATAAAATCATTGGCAATAAAAAGCCATCTTCTTATGATTTACCAAATTTAATAAAAAATGAGCCACTCAGAATTGTCTTGTTGCTCTGTTATAAACAATAATTAGGTAATTATCGATTTCAACTTGATCTAAATTAATAATTAATTTTCTTCGATATCCTAGTTAGTAGCCTGAGTTTCAATACCACAAAATACCCTCTAACCACATTTTTTATATATGTATGTGGAGGAGATATTCATGATTCACAAAGGGCATTTTACATGCCATGAATAGCTTATTGCCTAATTCATGGCTCATTGGATTAGCATGAGTTTCCCTATACTTTTAGAACTTTCACAAGTTAATTACTTATAAATCCGTAATAATTTATTCACGATTTGTCTGCCTAATTCATAAGTTGAATAATTTTTTATCAACTTATTTTGATTTTTTTCTTTTTTATTAACTTTCGTTTATATATATATATATTTTTTAATGTCAATCTAACTTAAAATTTATGAGTTAAGATTATTATATTTAAAAATTATTTATTTTAATTCATTTAAATAAAAGAAAATTTTGGCTTACAAGTAAATTATCCAAATACTTGAATAATTTATAAGCATTGATATCCTTATAAATTATAAGTTATTTATTCATTTTAATTCATAAATTATTTATTTTAAAATTTATCAAATGAACACTAAATAAAGTCCAAAGCTCCTACCAATTTGAGCATTTCTTGTAACTAAATTCCAGGAAAATATTCTTGTTATAGAAATAGGTTGAGAAATGATATAACAAGGAAGTTTGCACCGGTAGACAGAACAGTCACACCAAATCTCATTCCTCCTCCTACAAATAGGAATATAAGTACTCTCTTTTTTTTCTTGAGAAGCTACTGGTCATGGACATATTTATTTTCTTTTACCACGTCTTTTTTTAGGTTTAGAGTGAGTTATATATTGACCGATTTAATCCTCAATCTATAGTATTGAATTCAAACAATATCTTGTAAATGAATTTTCTAACTTAATAAATTAAATTTTAACGAACATCAAAATAAAAAATAAATTCTTGTAATGTCACTATACCATAGATTGACTTTCGCAACCAGATTTTTAAAAAAATTCTAAAAAATGTTGTTATTGAAAGCCGAGTTCATGTGCAACAAATTTTAAAAACATTCCAATTAAATCAACAAAATTTGGACGGTGTTGCAAAATGCTTGCTATTGCAATATATTAGCAGTCCTTTGCCGTACATCAAAGCTTTGTGCCCAAAAATTAGGCAGGCCGGTGAAAACTTTTGAACGGGACTTTATAATTATTTTTCCTGCTTTCTAAAACAACAAATTAATATAGGATTTTTTTTAATTTTTAGGGATTTGTGTTTATAGCTTGATTTTTTATGTGTTTATTGTATTATATTTTTAATATGGTCCTTAATTTATTTGAACCCATGGAGTTATATTTATAGTGGACGGCATTTAGTTTTATCATTTGGTTTTGATAAGAATAAAAACTTAAATATTCTCTGTGAAGTATTATTTAGTGTTATATATATATATATCTGTGTGTATATTTGTAAGATGTATGACGAAATCTTATCATTTAGGATGTATTTATATATATAAAAACTTTGTGTTCACAAGAGTATTGTCGTAATAGTTGCATATCTCTCTTTATTTATATCCGTCTACTTTGTTTCTTATAATCAACTTGAAGAGTTTTAGCTTTGAGTGTTTTGAACCTTGCATTTAGTCACTCTCCAGGGCCTAAACATTAAGCTTGTTTAAAATCAATATGAGTAGGTCGAGGATCACAAAGAGCAGCCGCAATAGCTGCTTTATCTTTAGTTTTTACCTCTAAAAAGAAGGTTTCACCTAAATCCTGTCCGGTCCAGACTAGTAAAATTTCTTCAAAAGAACTAAAGCATTTTGATTGTATTTTGTTTCATCTTTATTTATATAACACTAGTTCTAATTTATTGTTTCATACATCTTTTTTTTATATGAACCGATACAGTATTCTTTAATTTTTTCTATTATTTGACTTGTGTTTTTTTCTCAATTATATGTAGTTTTCCTCAAGCCCGGAAGGGCATTTGTACACATAGCTATGGAGAAAGAATGTTCTATTGTGCCTTTTTAGTTTTTGTTAGGTATTAATAATTATATTTTATGATTTTTTATTTGAAGTTCATAATTAGTAAACGTGATGCCTCTTTCTTTTTTTTTGACAAATGCAGAAAATTTCATTAAATTAAATATAATACAGCCGGGACAAACCCCCAACTGTCGATACAATCAGGTGATAAAACAAATAACATACTAAAATCAATTAGATGATTTGTTTCCTGGTCGTTTAACACATAGAATTTAATAATTCTTGAAGCTAAAAACGAAATCAAAGGCATCCCAAGCGATCCAAATTGCATCAGCATCTCTGAAGATAGCAACATCGTAATTGACCATATCACGTAAAAACTATGGTTAGCCCAATGTTCAGAAACAGCAATCACATAAAATGAGATTGGAGAAGCGGCACCCCAGCTATCTACATGCTGGACACCAGCTATAGACATGCTGAAAGCACCCCAGCTATCTACATGCCGGATACCAGTTATAGACATGCCGAAAGTGTAAACCCGTAAAAGATGAACAATCTTTGTTTGTGAAAGGTGAGCTCTTGCAATAATCATCACCGTCTCAGATTCGATACAGGTTTCACAGATTACCAAAAATATTAGCAACTTCGTCCTCAACAGATCCAATACCAGATTAACCCAAGTATGACAAAACAAAAACATAACAAACACTCCAAAAGGAGAGACAAACACACACTCCAAGAGTAGAGACACACAAATACCCAAAAAAAATGGGTTTTATTGAAAAGAAATCAATCAGAATAAAAGAAAATGAAGGGATCGGGGCTTTCCACTGGAGAAAACCAGTGAAAGCCCCTCGATTTACTTCAAAATGAACAAACCCTATGAGAGGGGAGAGAGGGGGGAGGCGGCGGCGGCTAGCGGACAATACACACGCAAGTACTTATTAAACGTGATGCCTCTTTAATTGCCAATTAACTTGTTAAATTATAAAATTCAAACTATTTATGATTGTCTAATACACACATGGTATACCATGTCCATCTTATTCTTTATCTCTATTCATATTGAAGCTAAAATTTTGTCTATCAAATAGCTTTAGACTGATGTTTACAAATTCTATTTATGATGTTTGTCCAGGGTGATGCAGAAAAAAAGGTGATGACGTTGATGTAAATGGAGACAAGACTGCCGTATATGAAAAGGAAGAAGCTACAAGACCTGATGTTTAAATATGATTAATTAAGAATATTTTGATCTATGTAAAATTAACTTAAGATCGTGTGTAAATTTTAACTTTTTTGTTTTCGCATGAGATTTTTGTATTTTTGTTAGACTCGGTTTGTATGTTGATGTTTTAACATTACCAATAGTACTAAACTTCTTTTTCTGGATTAATAGTTGGATTGTGTAATGGATATACCAATTAAATTTGGTGGCTGTTAATGAAATCTAAAGGTCATGCCCAATTTTTTAAAAAATTTGTGTTGCAGTAGAGGGTAAAATGGTTGCCATATACTTCAAATTTGTAACTAAAATATGTTGCAATTAACTTAAAATATGTTGCATAAGTGCATGTAATTCAATAATTATCACAAAAAAAGGTTACAAAACAATGTTGCCATAGGAGCCTAATGCTATTATTCGTTGCTATAAATGTAAGAACGTTGCTATATACGAAAAAAATTGGTTAAATTAATTGTGGTTACCATATGAGTTTGACCATGTCACCAGCGATGTAATATAGTAATATATTATTATAATATAGTAATATATTACTATGCCACCATTTGTTATAAATTATAAAACCAAAATATTGATTTATCAAAGATTATTGATATAATAATATATTTTATGACAAATGTACAAGTCAATTAAATTTTCAAAAAATGCCACTACCTTAATTTATCTCTTATTAGAAAAATAAAACACAAATATAACTTATTAGAAATAAATAGATCGACAAGAAATGTAATTGGACAGCTCTGAAATACCACTTTTTATAGTGTAAATCTAGTATTAATTTCCTTTCATATCTTTGAGCTCAATACCCTCTACAATATATATAGTTTCATCCATATATATGATGTCGGGAATGTGCAAATCTCCTTCAATTATCTTTCTCATTTAACTATGAGTTTAACCACGCAAAAAAAAAAACTACCTGAGCAAAATTTTATTTGGAGTCCAAGTCCTCGGCATGCGAGACCAGCACTGCGTTTAATTTTTCGAATATATATTACTTTTTAAATGTGGATTTAGAGCAATGAGTTAGATTAATTAAAAAATTGTCCTAAATTAAATACTATCACGCATCCGTATTAAATAATTTGTCATCTTGGAAAAAAATTTATTAAATTTAATAAAATTTAAAGGACTCGAAAATTGGATCGAAAATTGGATATTGCCGATCGGTTAAACACAATATGTTATACACATTAATTAGGTAACAACCGTCGTTAATCTAAATTAATAGTAATTAATTTTCTTCAATATCCTAACAAGCTGAGCATCAATACCACAAAATACCAAATACCCAATGACTATATTTTATATATGCATATAAAAGAGATATGTATGACTTGCACAGGGAAATTTAAATGTTATGAATGGCTTATTGTCTAATTCGTGACTCATTGGACTAGCATGAGTCTCGTTAGACTTGTTACGAGTACTGATGAGTGAATCATTAATTCTTGAGTTTTGGTTCTGCAATAGATATTAACGTGTATTTGTTTCAAAAAAAAAAATTATCGTAGGTAACCCGCAACCGCTACCCTTCGGGTGCGCAGACTCATTGGACTAGCATGAGTCTCGTTAGACTTGTTATGAGTACTGATGAGTGAATCATTAATTCTTGAGTTTTGGTTCTGCAATAGATATTGACGTGTATTTGTTCCAAAACTTTTTTTTATCGTAGGTAACTCGCAACCGCTACCCTTCGAGTGCGCACTGAGTAAACCCTACGTGCTCACGCAATAACCTGCAAACCACTTGAACCAAAGTAAACCACATTTAAGCGACAGACTCTGGCTCAGAAAGCATAATCATAAATTCTCCCCCCCCGGAATTCGAACCTGTGACCAAGAGAATAGTTATCCCCTATTTAACCAACTGAGACAACCCTTGCGGGTACTGTAAAACTTTTATATAAAAAAAGAATCAAAAGTTCTTGATCTCTCACACTAACCCTAATTTATCACGTCAAAGTACAGTTATTGTCATTCCTAATGAACGAAATTTGTTTGTTTGCTACAAAGAAATTAAATTAAACCAACTTTGTGGGCAGAGGAGAAGTGTTTGGCAGCAGAAACCATCCTAGCCTCCGGCCCTGTAGGAGATGCTACTTTCTTAAGTTGTGCTCCCGAGATTTTTTGGTAGAGATGAGAAGAGATGGGAGGAGAATAGAATTGAAGATAAATAGTAAAAGAAAGTACATCAGTCATGTGCTCCCGAGTTTGTGTAAAAAAGGAGAGAAAGTGACCAAAAAGAAGAAGGTGGTATGAGATGATATTTCCAAATCTTCCCATATTTGGGAAGAAAATTTTTGGGGAAAATTATAGAAAATTTTCTATCCCGGTCATTTCACTTCTCTCGCCAAAAAAATCGGGAGCACGCCTTTAGAATCATCCGCATTGTCAAATTTCTCACCAGAGAAGCAAGACACAAATGGTGAGTACCAACTCAATTTCTTACCTTTGCTGCTATTTGTCTTCATGATATGATGATGATAATGATCTTATCAGTATCTAATTTTTAATCTCCTATCACCGTAACACATCGGGCTTTTTTTGACAGAATTTTTATACTGAATCCGTAAAAAATGGGGTTATTTTTTACGGATTTTGTCCGTCCATCTATGTTACTCCGACTCTTCTATTTAGGTTATCGTATCCGTGTCGCACACTTGGACACTCGGACATGACACTTATTCCGTGCATGTCGGATCCTTTGATTAAAATATGGAAACTTTGACCAATTTGTAGATCAAATATTAGTCACACATAATATTCAAATTATATATTTAAGAAGAAAAAAGAAGCGGGAATGAGATAAAGGTAGGGAGATACCAAATTCGCATTATTTTTTAGAATATCAAGTTTAATCAAAGTCCTATTGTTACTTTATTCTAAGATGTCAAACTTAACATACATGTTTATTAATAAAATATGTCGTCTCCCCGTACCCGTGTCCAAAAATCAGACAGTGTCCCCGTATACCCAATTTTTAGTGTTCTTAATTCCGACACTCGGATATGTGTCATGTTTGATACTTTGACACTCTGTACCCAAGTCAGAGTAACATAGCCGTCCATTATAATATAGTCTAAAGGTTCTATTTTTGTCACAAGTTTGAATGTTTGTCTAAATGTGGGGCCCATGTCATTTAAATAAATATAAACTTAACTTTAGATGGTATTTTAGTCAAACATTGAATATTTTATCATTTCTATTTCATGAAAGTAAAAAAAATTGAAATAACATTTATCATATTCTTTTGATGGAAATTTAATCAAAATATGATTATTAAAATAAAAAAGGAAAATAAATATTAAAATACCTTTAGACGAAAAGTCGCCCAAGAAATTTGATTTTAAAAAATTAATGGAAAATAATTTAATATCTTTTGACTGAACTTAAAGTCAAGAGCTTATGATTTATGATTTTTAAAAAAATTCTTAAATACAAAGCTTTTGACAATATGTTTCAACAAGAGCTCTCACAAGTATAGTACCTAGAAGCAAGCTTTCTGATATTTTTTTTTTGCTTTCAAGCCATTTCTAGCTTTTTAGCTTCTTCCATTAAAAATATGTCATCCTAGTAACATGAATCTTACGATTCAATTCCCAGAATTACAATCACAACATAATTTATAAAGCCCGGTAGTCATATAACATTAATAATAAAATAGCACAAGACACATAATTAAGCCATCAAGCCATCAAAGGTACATATGCCATTATAAAACCCATCTAAGTTAGTGGAATAGAAGTTTAGAATTAGACACAGCTTAACTGAACATTAAATTATCCACCACAGATGAACCAAAAGTGTAATTAAATTTCATAAAATTCCTACTAGTCAAGTATTTTTGGACCACCACTTGAAGTGTAAGACATTCGTGAACTAGAATGACCAGTACCGTCAATATCAGCATCATCATCACGATCACCATCATCATGAGGGCCATCAGCATCATCTGTTATCACCTTACCCTAAATTTATATACATAAGAAATAGAAAATAATCGTTAAAACACAAACTACAAAATGATAACAGAAATAACCCTTTTGAGATAAAAGTAATAGAGAGAGTACAAGAATCAACATTCTATAAGAATCTGGTTTTTATGGATGCACAAAAAATTTATCATATGATTCAGTAGAACTTAAAAGTAAGAACAACTAGTTTTGACTAATTAACTTAGTCCAGTTTTTAAGAAAAAAATTAAATATTTTGGCCCAATTTGATACAATAAGAAATTGCCATCCGTCAAGTCTACAGTATATCATGAAAGAGATGTGTCCTAAGTCCAATCATGTATGATGATTTAGGAATAACTTTTATGTAATTTGTTTGATTTCAATTATATTAATAAAAGACTTGTTTTGTTTTTATTACGGGTTTTATCTATTTAAATGTTTAAATAAGATATACCATAGTTTAGAGTAAAGCTTTTTATGGATTATGATGAGATCATAATAATGAGACCTAAAAGATGATAAGTCTGAACTTAAATAGTTCCTGGTCGTAGGATTACTAATTAGCAATTAGTAATCCGCAAAGATCGGTACATACTATGTTTGCTTCATTATGAAGGATGTCTGTTCTCATAGATATTTGGGTGGTGACATTATAGCTAGTATGTATGTGCTTATTATAGAATAAGTTCACTGAACATGACTCGCACAGCTGAACAATTGATGGAGTTCACTCACTTGTCAGTAGTTGTTCATATAGTGATAGTTGTACAAGTGTCTTTAGACTTGAGGTCATCATAGTCATCTTGTGTACACCAAACTATACTTTGGTTTAGTTCATAGTCTCTAGGGACAATAATAAGGGTTCTTCTCGGTGTAGGAATTTGTACACGAAGATAGTGAATGATCAATTAAGGATCTACCCCTTCCAGTGGAGGAAGAGAATGTTCTATGATGATCCACTTATGCTAGTTCAGAAATCTCTGGCCAGAGTGAATGAAATTAGAAAGGAGTTTCTAGTTCACATTAATTAGAACTAAGCATACTGAATGGGAAAGCATATGATAAATTAGATAGGCTTGACACGAGTTCCATACCTTGTATTTAATCGGGACATTGCAGGGTAGAAGGAATTGATTGTACGGTAACTATTCACTGAATCGGTTCTTGGTATTCTAAGCAGTGAATTCGTATTATCCGGATAGTCGTGATATGCTGAGAAGTATCCCTCATGATGTAGAATAAATATGATTAATTTATTAATTAATCATATTTAATGAATTAGATAATTTTATATAAATAATGATAAAATAGTTTTATTATTATTTATTTCTACTATCGGCTTAATATTGAATCTACAGGGTCACACCATAAAAGAGAATGATTTAATGGTGGAAGAATTAATTAATAATGGCTGGTAATTATTTATTTATGAATTAAATAATTAATTAGCAAATTTAATAATTAATTAAATGAGATTTAATTAATTATAAATTAATTAAGAAAAATTCTTAATATTATTAATTAAGAATTTAACTTTTAGAAATTAAATCAAGTGAGAGAATTATTTTCTAAAGTGTTTAGAAAATGGATTAATGATTAAAAGGTGTTTTAATTATTAGTAATCAATTAAAGGGTTATTAATAATAATATTTTATGGGAAAATTTCCAGCTGAAATTTTTACCTATAAATATACTATTATAAACCCTATTTGCCTCAACCAAAAATAAAAACCCGAATTTTCAAGAAGAAAAGAAAAGTAGGCAACCCTAATTCTCTCAACCTCTTCCTCCCTCCATTACTTCGATCTCTTGGTGGATACCGGTGGAGTGCTTCACACTTGAGGAGCAGCTGCTAGGGATCTCCGTTCATCATTCTTGGATCACTTTTAAAGGTTAGTAATCGATCCCTCGATTTATTAAAGATTCGTATGCGTTTATATGGGTTTTATGTGTTTTAATTGTAATCCATGCTTCCGTGTATGAATAAATCCCAACATTGGTATCAGAGTATAGGTTGTATGCATCTAGATTCTTGATAAAAATTTCAGAATTTTATTGTGTTGTATGAATTTTTTATCGATTTATTCGTGTGTGGGGTTATAATTAATTTAATTATGAATTAAATATAAATAAATTATTAAAATATTTTTAATCCCTAAATATGATTCTACAATTGTTGTAGATCAGTAGGATATTTTTTTTCTGAATTTTTTGATATATAGATTATTTATTTATGATTTATGAAAGTATTTTAAAAATTGTTTTAAGAAAAACATAGATAAATAATCTGTATATAATTTGTGTGATGATTACTATAATCATTGTGCCGCACGGTGTTCCGTATGCTACTAAAGTCAGAATTCAGAAAAAGAAAAGGAGTTGAACGGGAGTACAGTGTGCAGGCGGGGGTCTGATTGTCAGGTGCGTGTGTCACACGCGCGCGTTTCTGAACGCGCAGCAGCTTTGCGCCAGGTTTTTGTTTTGGCTCGTAAGGTTTTTGTTTTGTTTTTAATAAATTTATTTGTAAATGATTATATCCCTTAAAGTGTATGTAATGCATTATTTGATAATATTAAATACATGATTAATTCGTATAATTGTATATAATTGCGTTAAATATTATAACATGCCTATTGATATGCTCTTTTAAGTTTATATATGATTGATCATGCGATGATAGATTTAGGTGAACTTAATTGACATAAGGCGTATATTAGACGAACTAGACTTGGTGAAAGTGTTCCATAATTTTAATATCAATATTATGAATACAATCATGAGATTCTTGTATTTGTGAAACACGTAATTAAATATGAATTTTCAATTTTGAGAGAAAGGATGATTCTGTCAAAAGCGGATTTCAATCTGTAGGAAAGGGGTATTAAGTGACGCCTCTTGACAATGCTCCCCCCGATCTGGGAATCATCCAATTATCAATTATTGATTTGAAATATTTAATTTAAAATGAAGAATCTCTTTATAATATTATTATGGATGTAACATAATATAATCCCTCATAAAATAATATCAAGTAGTAAATTGGTCAATGACATAACGGGATTGTGTCGGTAACGGGATTGTGTCGGTCATATCTTATTTTGAGACATTGTCGTTTCGTGCTACAGCCGAGGGCTTTGTTTTGAGATTAAGAGATGCTTTTTTATCACATGAGATGTGTATGATAAATTGGGTTCCAATGGTCGTTACGTGCCACAGCCGTGGGCTATTGAAAGTCTAATTTAATTATACAAGATGTTGGGTTTGACTTGACTTAAAATATTGAGTGAGTCGTGCTACAGCCGAGACTCAATGATTCAAGAGGCTAAAATATTATAGGGAATAATATGAGATGTAATTGACA
This sequence comes from Apium graveolens, assembly GCF_009905375.1. Lineage (NCBI taxonomy): Eukaryota > Viridiplantae > Streptophyta > Magnoliopsida > Apiales > Apiaceae > Apium > Apium graveolens. The sequence continues at coordinate 262,501,146 of NC_133654.1, read as the reverse complement.
AGAGTTGTCTATCTATAGAACATTACATTACGTTTCGTGCTACAGCCGAGGTGATGTAATGGAAAATAGGATCCTTATTCTCACTAGAGTTATGAATGCATAGTTATACATTTAGAGGGTTGTATAATATAAATTAAATAGTAGGAGCCACCAATGGATAAAGACCTGATTCATATGGTGGAGTAATAATTGATTTTTTTATGTGCTTATGTTGTTATGTGTTTTTATTTTCAGATTTTACAGATATCATGTCTTCTGCACTATCACTCCGTAGCATACTTGATGCTAACAAGTTGACTGGTCCCAACTTTGCTGATTGGCTTCGAAACTTGAGAATTGTTCTTAAGTCTGAGAAGATGGGATATGTGCTAAACTCACAATTGCCTAAAGCCCCCGATGATGATGCAACTTGTCAAGAGCATCAAGAATATCATAATTGGATAGATGAGGCAAATGTTGCCCAATGTATTATGTTGGCATCTATGAACCCTGAGCTTCAGAAGCAACATGAGCACATGGATGCATACACTATCCTAGTGCATCTACAAGAGTTGTATGATGTAAAGGGGAGGACAGCTCGATATGAGATATCAAAAGAGTTATTCCGCATTAAAATGACAGAGGGGACATCTGTGAATGACCATGTGCTCAAAATGATCAATTTGATTGAAAGTTTGGGGCAACTTGGTTTTGTCATGGATGGGGAGCTGAGTCAAGACTTGATCTTGCAATTACTTCCAGATTCATTCTCGCAGTTTGTTGTGAACTTTCACATGAATAAGATGGATGTCAGCTTGCCTGAACTTCATAACATGTTAAAAACTGCTGAGTCGAATTTTCCTTCGAAGAAGAGTTCTGTTCTTCTTATTGGAGAAGGCTCAACTTCCAAGAAAAGGAAGAGGTCCTTTCCCAAGAAAAAGAAGAAGATTGGTGAGAGTAAGACTACTCCAGCAAAGGCTAAAGTAGACCCCAAAAGCAATGTTGTTTGTTTCTACTGTAACAAGGTGGGTCACTGGAAGAGAAACTGCAAGGCTTAACTTGCAGAGTTGAAAAAGAAGAAGGCTAGTGAGACTACCCCTTCTGATCCAGGTATGTTCATGATCGAAGTTAATATGTCACTAAGTCAAATTTCTACTTGGATATTAAATACCGCCTGTGGTTCTCATATTTGCAATTCGTTGCAGGGACTAAAGGGAAGTAGGACTCTTGAAGAAGATGAGATGTATCTACGTATGGGCAATGGAGCAACAGTTGCCGCCATATCTGTAGGATCATTTAGTTTACATATGCCTACGGGAAAGACTATTATTTTGAATAATTGTTATTACGTTCCCTCTATTGTGAGGAATATTGTTTTTATTACTATGTTGGATTTGGATGGTTATTCATTTATTATTAAGAATAATGAATGTTCTATTCTTAGAGATTTATGGATATGGTACTTTAAATAATGGTTTGTATGTATGCGACTTAGAGGAAATGATTTACTTCAGATTGAACAAACTAATAAAAGAAAACGAGATGATGAAAATCTGACCTATTTATGGCATTGTAGGCTAGGTCATATTAGTGAGAAGAGATTACGCTCATTACACCAGGATGGGTTACTTGAACCACTTGATTTTGAATCATATCCAGTATGTGAATCTTGTCTCATGGGTAAGATGACCAAATCTCCATTTACTGGACATGGAGAGAGAGCTGCAGACGTGTTAGGCTTGGTACACACAGATGTATGTGGACCAATGTCAAAACAAGCTATGGGAGGATTTTCATACTTCATTACCTTTACGGATGATAAATCCAGGTTTGGATATCTGTATTTAATGAAACACAAGTCTGAAGCTTTTGAAAAGTTCAAAGAGTATAGATATGAAGCAGAGAAACAAACCAAAATGAGTATTAAAGTTCTTCGATCAGATCAAGGAGGTGAATACTTAAGTGGGGAGTTTCTAAATCATCTCAAAGAAAACGGTATACTATCACAATGGACACCTCCTGCAACTCCATAATTGAACGGAGTTTCTGAAAGGAGGAACCGAACTTTGTTGGACATGGTTCGGTCTATGATGAGCTATACAGATCTTCCAGTATCCCTTCGGGGTTATGCCTTAGAAACTTCATCATATTTACTGAACAAGGTACCTTCTAAATCTGTTCCGAAAACTCTATATGAGATATGGAAAAGAAGGAAGCCAAGTCTTAAACACATTAAGATTTGGGGATGTCCAGCTTTTGTCAAGAAAGTTGAACCTAAAAAGCTGGAATCAAGATCCGTAAAATGTATGTTTATGGGATATCCAAAAGAGACTTTATGATATTACTTTTACACCGAACAAAGGGTGTTTATTTCCAGACACGCGACCTTCTTGGAGAAACAGTTTATCCTTGAAGGGAACAATGGGAGCAAGGTTGAACTTGATGAAGTTCTAGAAGCGCAACCTACAACGGTTCAAGAGAAAGTACCTATTCAGAAAGTACAACCTTCTGTAGAACAGCCTGTACGTAGGTCAAATAGGGTGTCGCGTCAACCTGAGAGGTATTATGGCCTTGTCATTGAGAATGACAATGACTTGTCACTTATTGATGGAGAAGACCCTATTACCTATGATGAGGCTATGAGTTATAATGACTCAGAGAAATGGCAAAGTGCCATGAAATCCGAAATGGACTCCATGTATGCCAACCAAGTGTGGACTCTGGTTGAGGCGCCTGAAGGTGTTAAGCCTATAGGGTGCAAGTGGGTATATAAGAGAAAGATTGGAGCAGATGGCCAGGTGGAGACCTATAAGGCTAGGCTAGTGGCAAAAGGATTTAAACAAAGACAAGGGATTGACTTTGATGAAACCTATTCGCCGGTAGCCTTGCTTAAATCCATTCGGATTTTGCTTGCGATTGCGGCTTACTATGACTATGAGATCTGGAAAATGGACGTGAAAACGGCCTTCCTCAATGGGAAACTTGAAGAGGATATGTATATGACACAACCAGAAGGATTTTTTTTCATCTAGTTTGTAAGCTGAATCGATCCATATACGGACTGAGGCAAGTTTCTCGCACATGGAACGCCCGTTTTGATGAGACAATCAAAGATTTTGATTTCATCAAAAATATGGATGAACTATGCATCTACAAGAAGGTTAGTGGGAGCGCGGTAACATTCTCATTGGGAATGATATACCGATGCTTCAATCAGTCAAAGTGTGGTTATCTAAGAACTTCACGATGAAGGACTTGGGAGAGGCATCTTACATTCTTGGAATGAAGATCTATAGAGATAGTTCAAAGAGAATGTTAGGCTTGATCCAAATTACATACATCAAAAAAGTGCTAAAGAGATATAGCATGGAAAACTGCAAGAGAGGACTCATTCCCATGAGCCATGGAGTTTCTCTTTCCAAGAAAATGTCTCCAAAGACATCTGAGGAAAGAGAGCGTATGAGTAGGATTCCTTATGCTTCTGCAATAGGATCTATCATGTACGCGATGTTCTGTACTCGGCCTGATGTTGCTCACTCACTTAGTGTAACAAGCAGATTTCAGTCTGATCCAGGTGAAGAACACTAGAAAGCGATGAAAAACATCCTGAAGTACTTTAGAAGGACTAAGGAAATTTTTCTTGTTTATGGTGGCTCTGAGTTGAAAATAGAGGGGTATACAGACTCTAGTTTTCAGTCAGAAATAGATGATAGTAAATCCATGTCAGGGTATGTGTTTACCCTAAATGGTGGGGCAGTTAGTTGGAAGAGTTCCAAATAGTCAACGACGGCTGACTCCACAGCGGAAGCAGAGTATATAGCTGCAAGTGAAGATGCAAAAGAAGTTGTTTGGATAAAGAAATTTATTTCTGAGTTGGGAGTTGTTCCTAGCATATAAGAGCCAATAGTGTTGTATTGTGACAACAATGCGGCAATAGCACAAGCTAAGGAACCAAGATCTCATAAGAATTACAAGCATGTCCTGCGGTGCTTTCATCTAATTAGAGAGATTGTTGAAAGAGGAGATGTCAACATCAAGAGATTTGACACACATAACAACATAGCAGACCCTTTAACAAAGCCACTTTCTCAAAGTCACTTTGATCGTCATAAAGACAAGATGGGTATTAGATACCAGAGTGATTGGCTTTACAAGTGAGAGATTGAAAGAGATGTGTCCTAAGTCCAATCATGTATGATGATTTAGGAATAACTTTTATGTAATTTGTTTTATTTCAATTATATTAATAAAAGACTTGTTTTGTTTTTATTACGGGCTTTATCTATTTAAGTGTTTAAATAAGATATACCATAGTTTAGAGTAAAGCTTTTTATGGATTATGATGAGATCATAATAATGAGACCAAAAAGATGATAACTCTGAACTTAAATAGTTCTTGGTCGTAGGATTACTAATTGGTAATTAGTAATCCGCAAAGATCGGTACATACTATGTTTGCTTCATTATGAAGGATGTCTGTTCTCATAGACATTTGTGTGGTGACACTATAGCTAGTATGTAGGTGCTTATTATAGAATAAGTTCACTGAACATGACTCGCACAGCTGAACAACTGATGGAGTTCACTCACGTGTCAGCAGTTGTTCACATAGTGATAGTTGTACAAGTGTCCTTAGACTTGAGGTCATCATAGTCATCTTGTGTACACCGAACTATACTTTGGTTTAGTTCTTAGTCCCTAGGGATAATAATAAGGGCTCTTCTGGGTGTAGGAATTTGTACATGAAGATTGTGAATGATCAATAAAGGATTTACCCCTTCCAGTGAAGGAAGAGAATATTCTATGATGATCCACTTATGCTAGTTCGGGAGTCTCTGGCCAGAGTGAATGGAATTAGAAAGGAGTTTCTAGTTCATATTAATTAGAACTAAGCATAGTGAATGGGAAAGCATATGATTAAATTAGATAGGCTTGACACGAGTTCCATGCCTTGTATTTAATCGGGACATTGCAGGGTAGAGGGAATTGATTGTACGGTAACTATTCACTGAATAGGTTCTTGGTATTCTAAGCAGTGAATTCGTATTATCCAGATCGTCGCGATATGCTGAGAAGTATCCCTCACGATGTACAATAAATATGATTAATTTATTAATTAATCATATTTAATGAATTAGAGAATTTATATAAATAATGATAAAATAGTTTTATTATTATTTATTTCTACTACCGGCTTAATATTGAACCTACAGGGTCACACCATAAAAGATAATAATTTAATGGTGGAGGAATTAATTAATAATGGCTTGTAATTATTTATTTATGAAATAAATAATTAATTAGCAAATTTAATAATTGATTAAATGAGATATAATTAATTATAAATTAGTTAAGAAAAATTCTTAGTATTATTAATTAAGAATTTAACTTTTGGAAATTAAATCAAGTGAGAGATTTATTTTATAAAGTGTTTAGAAAAGGGATTAATGATTAAAAGGTGTTTTAATTATTAGTAATCAATTAAAAGGTTATTAATAATAATATTTTATGGGAAAAATTTTAGCTAAAATTTTTTGCCTATAAATATACTATTATAAACCCTATTTGCCTCAAACAAAAATAAAAACCCTAATTTTCAAGAAGAAAAGAAAAGGAGGCAACCCTAATTCTCTCAACCTCTTCCTCCCTCCATTACTTCGATCTCTTGGTGGATACCGGTAGAGTGCTTCACACTTGAGGAGCAGCTGCTAGGGTCTTTGTTCATCATTCTTGGATCGCTTTTAAAGGTTAGAAATTGATCCCTCAATTTATTAAAGATTTGTATGCGTTTATATGGGTTTTATGCGTTTTAATTATAATCCACGCTTCCGTGTATGAATAAATCCCAACATATCAATGGTAGGTTGTACTCAGCTGGTTTAAAACCCATATGAGATTTAACATTGTAAAGTTAATTTAACTGATCAACTTAATTAAAGCTCAAGGTCTCGTATTTTACAAAAACCATATATACTCAGTGAGGGAAAGACTTTTTAAATGCAGAGAAGGAATCAGAAGTTGCTAGAAGCATACATAAAATATCATAAAATTAAGTACTAGAATTTACCTTATTATTTGGTCCATTTCTCTTGCACATGTCATTGAGCACTTCGATGATGACATGGATCAATTCTCGCTGGGTTGTGAGAGGGTGATCCCGAGGCAACTCACCTTCACCATCTAATAAGTCACGTATTAGCAAATGGGCATCATTAGGACTAAGTACAAATTCCTCTGGGTGCTCCCGGGCACGGGTAATAGTCATGTCCCCAACTCGCATGAAAAGATCATCATAAAGGCGCTCCATGGTAGACCGGACACTGCCTCCTTCACCGACCCTCTATGCAGAACGGGTATTACCTATTTAAATGTTTACTCTCATTAAAATTAAAATTGTATATGACTTTTTGATACAGATTTCATACTTATATATACCTAAGACATCACAAGCCTGAATATGCGGGTAGCCAAGGATCTTGTTCTTATGAACACCACCAACAGCCTTCACCCACAACTCCAAACTAGACGTTGTGAGATCAATGTTCTTATCAGCACAAATAATCTCATAGCGATCATGTACAATAGATTAAAGTATACATATATATGTACAATATAAAAGCATGTGTAACAACTTATCTCTATGTGTATTTTGGCAACTTAACTTGGAAAGTAAAAATAAAACTATTTACCATAATGTTCTTTGCCTCAAGGGAAATCAAAGCACCATTCTCACAGAGTGAATGTAATTCCTTGAAGTGTTCTAGGATATAATGTTCCTTTTTGTTTTTAACCGCATAGTCTTGTACACAAAATTTTATTACAGTTTTAAGCATAATATATTATTATATGTTCCTCTTGACATTGCTTGAACTCGACCACTAAAATGTTCATCTTAACCATTAACAGATGTCTACTTTAATTTATTTCAAGTAAAAATTCAAGAGGACGGTTAAAACAAGATACCCGTCGACGTCGCTTAAATGAGTGAGATCCGGAAGTATGAGGAATTTTGACTTTTCCTCGACAACCCCTAGCAGCAACAGACCTCTTACGAAACTGGTTGGTCCTCCACCATTCACAAAACCTTTTCAAAACCTTTTCCAAACCCCCTCCTTTAAATAAGCAGGCATGTAGTTCTCATATGTGCCCTTGTGTTCCCTAATCTTCTTGTAAGCCCTTGTTTTTTCACAATTGATGAATTTGCGAACATTACTTCGCATATGATGCATAATTGAATCACGAGCATTCTCTTGAGTAGCATAATCAGGATTAAACGCATAGTATCGCTGCAAGCAAAATGGATGAAAAACAAATTAATGAAAGCAGAATATGTTATATGTTCTTTTCTGAATATTCTTGTTCCCATCTTATTCACACATTTATACATATCCACTGGGATTAGTTCTTCGATTTATTCAACTACAATCATTAGACATCTACAATATAACATACTAGAAAGAGTATTTATAAAAATCAGATTTTTTTACTTTAAAAATATACACTTACATAACAAACTTATAAATCCACCACATCATTTCGTATAAGAATATAAAATTGAAATGGTTATAGTCACAAGTAATGATGTGCGAGTATGTGTTCAGATTTGTGCATATATATAAACACATATTATTCAAGAAATATAAGCATTTAAATTGGCATAGAATTGCAGAATAATGGAAAAAATATATTGCAAAAGAATACTTACAAGAATGCTTATATTGATTCAAGATACGGTATGATTAAGAGTAGGAGTGAAGAAAAGAGTAAAAAGAAAGAAATATTGAGAAGCAGGAAAATTGCAAGTCACTGAGTAAAAGTCAGAGTAAAGCTACTTTCTATCTAAATTGATTCAGTCTAATATCATGCCGTCAAAATTATGATTTGATTTTATAATTTAAAACTTGGATTATAATTATTAAATATATGAACTTTTGACCGATTGTTGTATATGTCCCAACGTAAGTTCTTCAAAAATTTTAGTGCCAAAAAATACTAAAAATAAATTGATGAGCGCCAAATTATAATAATAAAATAGAAATATTTGGACTGATTTTACTGTCCGTTAAAAGTTAGAGATTGAAAGCTGAAATTCCGTCTTAAACACTTGCTTATGTATAATCCGTCAAAAGATTGCCGTCAAAAAAGGGCAGATGTGTCGTTTATGTATATTATTTGCTAGGAATTGAACAAAAGGATAGCTATAAGCTGATATATAGCCAGATTTGCTGAAAGTTTGAGCTACTAACCAGGATATATGTTGTATGTATGGTGATCAGGTTTAGAGATGCACAAAAAATCCGTCGGGCCGGGCTTTATTCGGGCTTTAAAAAGCCCGGTTTTTTTGGAAAACAGATCGGGCCGGATTTTTTTAAAAATCGGTCCGGGCTGGGCCGGGCTCCTGAATAAATATAAGGCCCGTTTTAGGCCCGCGGGCCGGGCCGGAGCGGGCCAAACCAGGCTTTATCCGGGCTTTTTATTTATATATTAGAAAAATATTTTAATATTTTATAACTCGAATTATGGGTAGTTTAAATACCGGGGAAAATAATATCTTGATATATCAGATAGAGTAGTTTAGACACCGAAATAAATAATTATTTTAATATAATATATAAATAATCATATATACCTTAACTGAAACCGACAAAAATCGGAAAAAACCGTAACTGAACCGAACCGATATAACGGTTCGGTTACGGTTTCGGTTTCACCCTCAAAACCGAACCCAAAAACCGAACCGCTTATAATATGTATTAATTTATTAGAATTATTTATGTATGATATATTACTAAATATTCATAATAAATTATTTACTATACATAATCTTAGTAGTCGAAATAAACCAGTACCTTCTCTTGCCATGTCCTTATTCATTTATATGTTTATTCCCTCTCTATCAACAGCCTTTCCAGAATGTTGTTCAGTTTCATCATAAATTATGTAATTAATTTAATTTCTTAATTTCTAAATTATAAAGTTGATGGACTAAACACAATGGTAAAATGATGGTAATTCTTTCTTATAATTATAATAAAATTTTAGTTCTTAAAATTAAAAACCGAAAAAAACCGACGTACGGTTAACCGAACCGAAAAAAACCGCTCTGCACGGTTCGGTTACGGTTATTAGGTAGAAACCGAACCGAACGGACATATATGGTTTGGTAACGGTTTTCGGTAAAAATCGAACTGAACCGATCCGTGCAAACCCCTAGAAAGTATTGTATATTTTCAATTTTTTTATAAAAAAATCAATTTTTTAATTGGGATTTTGAAAAAGCCCGGGCTTTTATCCGGGCCGAACCGGACTTTTTTCGATTCGGACTTTTTTAAATCCGGGCTTTTCAACCATAGATTGGAAAAGCGTAACTAAAGGCCATAGATTGGATTCTGCAACCACAAGAAACCGTAACTAAAGGCCAAAAAAGCGTTGCTAAAGACCAAAAAAAGGCTATGGCGACTCTTTTTCGGGGTTGCAATTTTAGGCGTTGCAATAGAGTTTTTTGTAACCCCGGTGACACCTTATTGCAACCCTTGGTTATTTGTTACAGAAACGTGCTATTACAACACCAACGGGGTTGCAATAGGTCTTGAAAAGTGTTACAGTAGGGTTTGGGCTATTATTACAATATTTGTGGGCCCTACAATGGGGCCCACATGTGGGGTATCGATGCAACCTTTTTGTAACGCTTTTTAGTATTTTTTGCAACGCTTTTTAGTGTTTTTCTATATATAAGTAGTAGTCATAAATTTGATATATTACATCACAACAATATATTACATTTTTAATTTTACAACATACATTGTCCAAGGCACATACCTTGTATTACACATGATATTGTTTTCAGCAATACAAAAAAATACCGTCATGTAACTATTGTATTCAGCTTCATATATAGCATAACCAAAGGTCCAATTCAGATAATCAAACAGTGTTTACAACTTTGACATATTTGTCGTTATTTTGTCCTATATTTGAGCAAATTAAGGAAGCAGCGGAAGTTCCCCCATGTTGAACGCAAAGAAACTAACACGTCCATGCTCAATATTACAAAACTTTAAGGGAATACCATTGCACCGTCTCTCAAGGTTGCTTATCTCTTGTTTAGACGGTGGAAGACTGCTGCAAACATTTAAAAGAATAATTCACTAATCACTAATTATAACGATCACTAACACATGAGAAAGGGGAAAATGGCATTCAAATTCACTACTTCTGTTAAAATAGTTAACACCAATTTCAAATTCCAGCTAAGTATATTAAAATTGTTGAAAGGGGGAATTGAGAAGTATATTAGAAGAAACTAAGTATCTGAACTCAGAATATATTCAAATTCGTTTAACAGATCGTACTTGTTTGTCTGCTTATTACTCATCTTCTTGTTGGTCACACCTCCACTGCGTTCCAATTCCAACGCCCGCAACCTATTTTTATAAGCTGGTGATTTTTTGACCATGTCAAGTGCCTGCAGGAAGGATACATACAAAATTATTAAAACTAGCTGAGAAGAAAACAGAAAGCATGAAACTATGCAGTGGCAGAGCCAGGAATGGGGAAACCAGCGCTGGCATAAAGAATGGGGAAATCAGGTTTTGTTGCATCGGATACCACTTGGAGTTGTACCAACATGATATCAAGTTAACCCATCAGCAAATAATTGTGGCATATATATACCTGACCACAAGCAACAAGGCATTACAATAATTTAGAAGTAAACCTGAATTATGATTTCCTTTTATCAGCAATGCAAAACATTCTTCTTTGGGTCTGCATCCAGTATATATTACGCACCATTGTATCTCCTCTGACTGAGGTGAACCATGACTTTAGTACAAAGAATTTGTCAAAGAAACTATCCATCCTCAAAGAGGACTTATTAGACGTCCTGAAAGAGCCTCTTTATGTGATCCACGGTCGCAGGCATTAACGTAACTGGGCACCGTTCGTACTGCAGCAGCAAGGGTAGCCGAATTATGTCACTGGTATGTATTTGGTAAGACACAGATATACTTATTAGCAAAGGAATGGTTTAACAAATAACAATTGTACAACAAATTAAAATTTCAAAAAATCAGTTCCAATCAGGACCTCCATTATGTGACTGATATACAACATACCAAAAAAACAATTTGATTTTGTTTTACTGGATGTTGTACTTCAAACTTAAATAATTATCCATGGGTTCAAGAGCGACGCAGCATAATAAAAGTTGGGTCTGCCACTGGCTCAACAAGAACCATGATAGCTATAGGTTACATAAGTCAGAACTGACATATGCTGAAACTTATTACTGACTATCTTTTCAAATCATGAACAGATTATGCTTTCATTACTATCTGCCAAAAATAATCCAAACAACATTTATATAATTTATCCCAAAAAATTTAACCATGTATTAAAAAACAAAGTACTATGTGCTAAGAAACCTTAAAATATGCTAAGAAGTGAATGGACAAGCAAAAGGTAACAAATCACATATGTAAGTTGAGATGTATAATACTTCTTTATCAATTGTCAGCATAAATTTGTAGAGAGTTAAAACTTATACAAACATTTCAAAAAATGAAACAAACGTAAATACTAAGATCACAGAAAAAACAACTAGGCATGGCTTAAAGGAGTGAAAGCATTCAAGAGAATATTTACGGACTCTCTAAACAACCGAGATTGCAAACTATCTTCTATACAAAATCTAAAATACGATAACTTGCGAAACAGTTCATTACCTATAGACAATTGTGGCGACCATAAATCCTCTTCATCAATAATCGTCTTCCACATCTCCAATGCCTGATTCATTGTGTCACGAACAACCTTCACCTACAAAAACACATCACAAATTGCTGGTGTGAAATAATTAGAGTAACGTAATGACACACAAAATGCCATAAACACATGACACAATAAGCGAATTAAAAGTTTCAAACACTTCCAAGCAACACCACCTTATCGAATCTTCGGCTCTCTAGAGACACTAAACACGAAGACTTGTACTCAAACAAACTACATTTCTCCGTCACAGCCAATTTCAACAACGCCTCAGCAGCTGCCTTCCTCGCCGTCCAATCCTCATTGCTCAAAAATTCTACTAGACATTCAATCAAACACTTGAGTACATTCGAACTTTTCGCACCGCCAGCACTCACAACACTCTCAATCAATGATAAAATCACCGATTTCGCTCTAAAACCATCACTCTTACTCAATTTCTACAATTTAGGTAACAACTTCTGCAATTGAACCAGTTCAGGATCCGGCGTCGCATCAATCGCCGCGGCTAAACACAAAGCCGAGCCGGTTTGCAAGTTTAAGTCCTGATCGTGCAAAATTGCGTCAATTAGCGGCTTCGATAGTGTTGAGAACGGCGGTTTAGTGATCTGTGAAGCCATGGAGGTGACGGCGGCGACGCAGGCGAGGCGCACGGCGGAGTCGGAGTCGCGGAGACGGCGTACGACGGCGGCGAGCATTTTGGAGAGATGCGGAGAGAGATTGTCGCCGTGTGAAGTGGATAGAAGACCTAATAGACCCAAATTGATTTCCCCCTAATTTTTTTATCCGAAATTTTCACTTCCCGCTTGCTGAAAAACTTAGCGGGTCAAAGTTTAATGGCTCAACCCAACTATTTCAGCAGCCTGGTCATTGCCAATTTATTTATATATTTAATTTTATAAATTTTATTATATTAAACACATCCTATTCATTACAATCAATTGATTACTTTAATTTATTTATAAATTTTTAAAACTATTAGAAGATGTTATGTTCTATACTCAATTCATTTAGTGATTTTAGTTAAAAAATAATTCATATACTAATATTATTAACTTCTAAAAAAAAATAAAATATATATTTCAATTACTATTTCATTTCTATGTAAAAAATTATTAATTAGTTAAATTCAGAAAAATCATCTTTAAATATATATGTAATTTTGGTAACACATTTTGACTCTACCGCAACATCAAAAAAGAGGAGTTGCGGTAGACATTGATTTTGAAGGCTACTATTACACTTTTTTTTTGCAACCCCACTGTGAAGGGTTGCGGAATCCAATCTATGGCGTAGTGCGAACCTAACCGATCCGTGCACACCCCTAAAAAGTATTGTATATTTTCAATTTTTTTATAAAAAATTCAGTTTTTTAATTGGGGTTTTGAAAAAGCCCGAATTTTTATCCGGGCCGAACCGGACTTTTATCCAGACTTTTTTCGATCTGGACTTTTTTAAATCCGGGCTTTTCGGGCAGGGCCGGATTTTCGAGGAAAAAAAAGAGAGGCCCATTTAAGGCCCGCGGGTCGGGCCGAACCGGGCCGGATTTTTTTTCGGATCGTGCTTTTCGGGCTTTTTTGGATCGGATCGAATTTCGGGATTCGGATTTTTTGAACATGTCTAATCAGGTTAACTAAAGCATATATAAGTTTTTCATTTCTTGGTGATCAAGATGTCAGGTTTTAAATATTCAAATTTGCGTCTCTTTCTTTTCGTTTCTTTTCTATCGTCTTTACTTTCTTTTCTTTTTTGTCAAGTCTAAATTTGACCCTGAGGCAAATTCAAATAGCACTTGTTATCACCCGCAAAAGCATATGTTCTTTACAAACTGGTGTATATGCAAATATAGTGATTGATCAAGCACCAGTAATAGCATCTCGCCAAACAACCCTTATCAAACAAAATATTCAACAATCAGATAACACAAAAACACTCGCATCTACCTACTTTAGTTATTTTTTTAATTATTTAGTCCAACTTATAATTATACAAATATTAGTAAAGTTGGATTATTCATAAATATTTTTTTTAAAAAAATGAAACATAAATATGAGACTAAATACTAGTTAGAAGCGGTGGTCTAAAAATCGACCGATTAACGGATTAATTGGAGTTCGGACGGTTCCCGTCTCGATTAATCGGAAATCGGGTCAAAGAGTGTTTTTTAAAAAAATTGGTCAAAAGTCGGTCAATTCGGTCAGAAATCGGTCAGTTCAGGTGAAAAATCGATCGGTTCGGTCAAAATTTGAAAATTAATTTAAAAAAAATAAATATAATTTCTCTTCAAAAAAAATGAAATACTGTCGAATTATAATTTAATATGGATAACAAAGATAGATTCCCGAGTACTGGTTCTGATTGTTTTTGCGACTCATTGCATTAATAACATGAGTCACGTTATTGTTGTCAGAACTTAAAACTAGTTTTATGTCGCTAGGTTAAAGGTCAGCATAGAATATTATGTCAACTTAGGGGTCGATAGCATATGTTTGCACTTTTACTTGCGATCGTAACATCAATTATAGAGTTAGTTTTGCAAAGAGTATATTTTAATTTTAATTTGCTCAATACTATACACTCCCTCCGTTTTATTTGATTCTTAAAAGAATAAAATTTCGATTTATATTTAAGATTATCATTACCTATTCGTTCATATAATACACTTACTTATTTTGATACCCACGGTCTTATTTGTGTGATCCATATTTATAGTATATCTTTAATTTTTTTTTAAACATCCTGATCAAATCAAGTCATATAAAATGGGAGGGTGCGAGCATACATAGTAAACTTCTAATTAAAAAATCAATATGAACATGTGTAGTGTATATATATGGTACATAATATTAAACTAGAAAAAAGGAGTATATATGAAATAATACATGAAGTAACAGGCATTACAAGTCTATACCAAAATATATATAGGCAGGGGTGCATGACATATGCTACTCTCACAATCTTTCCCTATACAGATAGAATTCACAAGTTTGAATTGGTGATATTCATATAACAGCATCAACCAGCAGGCACGTCACCTTCTCATCAGTTCTTCGTCAGGCGAAGACGGAAACTAAATTAGACGAACTTTGTGGGCAGATGAAAAATGTTTAGCAGCGGCAATCATAGTAGCCTCTGGTCCGGTGGGAGCTGGTGCTTTTCTCGGATCTTTCACATTTTTATCTTTATCACCCCGGAAGAAGTGTGACATGATTGATGAGTACCACTTCAGTTTCTTATCTTTGCTACCTTTCATCTTTACTACAAAATGTACGTGAGGTGTGATTGTGTGAGCCTTGCTATAGATGAATATATGTGTGTGTGTTGGCAATATGTATAGCTTGATTAGTGTGTGTGTGTATGTTAATCGTAGTGAAAGAGTAACCAAAGTAGACGTTTTATAAGTGGTTCATTTCTTGTTGATCAAGCTCTGTAGTTTTTGAATGTTCAAAATGCTAGGAAACTTCCTGTCAAAGTACATACATTTCACCCGCGTATTCCTTTCTTTCATTTTTTATTTTCTTCCTCGTCAAGTATGAATTTTGACCATGAAAATCATGAATTAACCTGAGCTTTCACCTTTTGTTTGGACTCCAAGTCTTTGAACTACACGTGGATAACTAGCTAGCGCATAGTACTCAATAGACCCGGCAATTTTGGATACGACAAGACATACTCGACACGAAATGATACGAAAATTTAATATTTGTGTTTGCATTTTTGGTACACGACACGAAAGTATACGAACACGAAAGTATACAGTTGAGATTTAGTGTTGGTTTTGTATTTAACCTTTGAGTACACGACATGAAATATACGACATAAATAAATATTATAATTAAATTTTAATATTTTTTAAAAATATATGTCGAATTATAATAAATATATGCATATTTATTTTTAAAATATTATTTGATTGCATTATATTATATAGAATTGAGATCTAAATATATATTTTTCATATATTTTATAGTTTTTCTACCTAAAAATCTTATATTTTAATTATATTGTACGCGTAAAAAGTTGA
Source organism: Apium graveolens (assembly GCF_009905375.1). NCBI lineage: Eukaryota > Viridiplantae > Streptophyta > Magnoliopsida > Apiales > Apiaceae > Apium > Apium graveolens. Next base: position 262,485,374 of record NC_133654.1, on the reverse strand, counting down.
AGAAACTTGTATTTTGGGACAGGACTCATTTTAAAGGTATCATTAAGCATATGCATGTCCTTTTTTCATTTTTATCAATAAAAAAAATATTTTCTTACTTCTTTACACATCTCCTCTCTCTAATCTTTTCCGTTTTCATCAATTATAATTCAAATATAATATTTTATTAATAATAATTCAGACATATTATTAGAGTTAATATACAAAAATCATGTATTAAATCATGATACCTTATATTTTATTATATTTATAAGACATTTAGTAGACATTTTTTTCCGTGCTTGATTTTATTTCATGATGAGTCATATTTTTTTCTTATTTAGAAAAATGTAGGTAGCCACCCAATAAATATACAGCCTACGGTCTATTTTTCTAACGTACCATTATTACCATTATCATATATTAAGCTTTTTAGACGAATTAAAATAGAGGAACATTGAAAATACCAAATTTTTAAAAATTGATTGCAGTTCTGTTATTTTTGCAAATATTTGTAAAAAAAAACACTGTTTCTAATCAAATAAAATTATATTCCAGTCAACTTTGGCTTCAATTTAATGTTTGCTGTATTCGTTTACTTTGTATTGTTTCAACAAAATTTCAAAAAATCAAACTGCTGTCATAGCAGTGCATAAAATATATTGTCGATTTTTTTATCCACTATTATCAGCCCATTAAACCCTAGGCCTTTGTATAGTCGGCAGGCCCAGTCTGGATAAGTTGCACCGCTACAAAACAGGATGCAAGGCATAGAAAGAACTATTACTCGCTTTTTTTTACATATTATGAGAATGCGTTGCTCTAAAAAAATTGTATTTTAATGTACATAAAAAAGATAATTGCATAAATTAGTTTCCAAATTTTTTTTAAATAAAAATATGTATATTAAATCTTATTTCAAGGAAAAAAAAATCAGAAAAAAAGTATGCGAAACTGTGATTTTTATACACCTTAAAATATGCGTAAAAAGTCAAAGTATTTTGGGAGAGAGGTAGTACTATATTTTTCAACTGGCTTTTTTAAACAACCCCAAAGATTAATCCAAAACCGGACAAAATAAAAATAGAGAGCAATGCTACTGCTACATGTACAAAATTAATTATAAAAAAAATGATGTGATAAATATGATGTGATTTCTTAATCGGGGTTATATGTAAATATAAGGACCCATTCCAATCAAAACTTATCTCATCTCATTTTGTACAAAATTTTATATTCAATTTTAAATTCTAGCATTTTTTTCTGAAAATTACGCCCTCAAATTAGTATAAATATGGAATTTAAACTCTAACTTGTATGCCTATACGAGCTAAATGCTTATTTTTAATATAGTAATCCCATAATCGAATTAATGTACTCTCTCGTTTAATAGATGCAAAGGATGGGCGGTGAACATGATTTAAACTTGAAAGATTCAAAGTAATTTCCGCAACACCGATGTGTCGTGATCATTTGGATCATACGGAGTATGGAGACATACTTGGTCACAAAAAGAAAAAGACCGCACTATTCTCGAGAAAATATATATCATGCATGGACCCATTTTACAAATTATATTATGGCAGATATTAAAAGATAATATGATTATGATAGCGTAAGATATTCTAATTCAATTCCATATTTTTTTTATATGTCTCCAGGTTGTCTGATAAGCCGGTTATACTTTTATGTCGTCAGAATTGTTTTTGTGAATTATCAAGAATTTAATAGTCCGTTGGGTCATGTACACGTTATTATAGAAATCAGCTGATTTTTTAAAAAATTTCAATAAATTATTTAAAAATCGGTCAAAAATATTTGTCCAATTTAACCGGTTCTCAATAAATCGCCGATAAATCATTCAATTTTTATAAATTACTTGATAAATCGAAAATCGGTAACTCAACTGTATAGTTCCGATTCCGATTTCCAAAACTGCAATCATACATGTACGTGCTAAATGATGGCTCATTTAGGATTAAAATGTATAATTGTAAATAAAAGAGCTAAAAAGTATTAAACAACTTACTCTGCAGATCAGTCCAAATTTCAGTCTATAAAATATTTGATGATTTATACGGGATTAAAATGCATAATTCTAAAAAATCACCTAAATTTATTTTAACAACAGTTGAGATTTAAAGTCGCCTAAATAATTCCATGATTATTTTATGATGATCAGTTGAGATTTCTGTGTTTCTTAAATAAAAAGAGTGAAAAAGAATTCATTTACGTATCAATTTGTCCTAAATAGATAGTGAACACTAGATCTAGTGGCTTGTGCAACAATTCTATGAGCTCAGCTCCTCATCCGTCCACGGATCATTGCGAAATTCATATGATTTAGGATTCTGAATTTTCCAGACTGGATGACGGAAGAAGTATTATGGTTGGTAGTTGCTACTTAGAATAGAACACACAAATCTGGGTGCGTAAATACCAGTGACATATGTATGATTTCTATCTTCAAAGTTTTCGCTTTCATTTTAGTTTTAAACTTTCTTTACGTGCAGACACCAGCGGATACAGAAAATGAGGATGGTGCGCTCACGTCTACTCTCTCCGTCCCGATTTATCTCTGATATTTAATTGTCAAATTGACTCAATTTTGACCATATATAAATTTATTATTTTATTATTTTAAAAAACTGAAAAATACATATTGAAGTAGATTGAACGTACTTTTGATATAACTTTTATAAATATTTTCGATAATGTACTATGCGTAATCTTCGGTCAAAATTGAGTCAATTTGACCGTAAAAGGTCAAACAAGACAGATAATTTGAGACGGAGGAAGTAGAATTTTTTTCACTATTCTCAAATATTTTGTATAATTAATTTTCTTAAATTATATTCGACTAATTTTACTTAAATTGATCAAATTTTAACCCTATTTTTTTATATTTGTGATTATTAAATAAAATTCATAATTAACATACTATCATTTCCAAGTTTAATATATCCAAATAATAATAAATATCTATCTATCACGGTCAAAACGTGACTAAAACAATTAAAATTTAGTCAAGGAAAATCAAATAAGAACATAAGAAGTATAATATTATTGGAACCATGTTAGGATTTTATTGTTCCAAATTACTAAAATCTCTTACTTTGAGTTATCAACTAGCCCTCTATTTCAAAATAAGAGTCGTTTTGAGTTTTAAATACGCATTTTTAAGATGTAAAAAAAATACTTCCTTGTACATTTTTCTATTTTTTTTTTCTTTTTAAAAATTAAAATTTATATTTTTTATTCAGAAAAATAAAATTTAAAAAATATATTACTGAACTACTATATTTAACATAAATATGTGTTAAAAGTCCAATCGATTCTTATTTTGGGAGAGGAGCATGACATAAGAGCTTAAAAAAATAGAAAATAAACATAAGGAATTCGGAGACATATAAAATATTGTATTGTATATATGCTTGTAAGAAATATAAAAAAAAAAAAAAAAAAAACTTTCTTCCCAAAATAACCGGGTACACTTGTACATCCGCCTGTGCGTGCAGACGTAATGTGCAATGTGCAGATTTATAATTCTAGAATCTAAATGTTACATTGAGAAACAAAACTCAAACCTAAACTGGGTTTCTCTCGCATGAGAGTTGGCCGCCCTAGCTTCACCTAATCTTAGCCACCCTAGCTTTTTTTTCCCCTTTCTACCCATCTCTATCTCCATATTCATCTTCATCTTCTTCTTTTATTCACTTTTTCTTTAATAAAATCGAGATTTGTTTTACAAAACTCGAAAAATCCATTACAATTTTTCACTTTAGTTTTCAGATCTACTAAGGTAAGAGCTTGGATTTTATAATAAAATTCAGTTTTTGGATTCAAAATCTCTGATCTAACAACATATTACAATTTGGTGTTATTCCGAGATTTTTGAATTTTGGGTTTTTTCGTATTGTTCTGTTTAAGTTATTATTTGTGTGTTTGATTGTCTCGCTTTATGCGATGTGTCTCGTTTTATGCGATGTGGTGGTTGTGTTGAAAATAAATTGGATGGTGTATTGGGAGATTTGGATATCTCGCATCAACAACACTTTCGGCAGGTTTATAGCCGGTGTCCGGCAGGTAGATAGCTGGGGTGCGTTTGGAACGGTGGTGAAAATCACATGTGCTCACCTCTCACAAAAAATGTTTTTTCATAATATGAGGCCTCTAAACTCCGTTGTTGCAACTAAGGGGGGTGTATTCAATTGGAATTTTAAAGGATTTTGGAAATCATGGGGTATTCAATTTGAATTTTAAATAATCTTTTAAAATCTGAAAGTATTCAACAAGGATTGGAAAAAGTCGTTTAAAATCTGAGTGTATTCAATTTAGATTTTAAAAAGTCAATCAAAATTTGGTGGTATTCAATTTGGATTTTAAAAAATCCATCAAAATCTGATGGTATTCAAAAGTCAATGGATTTTCTTTTATTTAAAAAAGTTGTGGATTTTGATGGATTTGCTAATACATTTTTAATATCTTGAAATCTCTTCAAAATACATGAGATTTTGATGGATTTCCAAAAAATTCTTCAAAATTTGCAAGACTCTACAAGATTTTGGACCAACTCCATCAAAATCCATCAAGAATTAAAATCAACGAAAATCTTTTAAAATCCATGGATTATTAAAAATCCTTCAAAATTCCAATTGAATACACCCCCCTAAGTCCTCTGAACATTGCAATATCAATCGAATTAATGTGAGGGTCAATTGTGAAGCTACTGTTTTCGGGGGAGATGCGTGCTAGATTGTCCGGGAAACCATTACCTTCATTTTTAATTTTCAGAATATTTGTATTCAATTTGTTAAGCAATCCGGAAACAAAATGGCTAATTATTCAGCTCTATTTGTTTTTCAACCTGATTACATGATCAGTCGGGGGTTTGTCCCGATTGAATCTCTTTCAAGTTATTAATGAAATCTGTTTTAAATTTGGAAAAAAAAAAAAACTCAAACCTAAACTAAAAGTTGATGATTAATCGCCCGATTATAAATTGATAAATATTCGACTACATAGGCGGTGTTGTCGGAAATAAGCAACGGGTGGATAATATCGACATGTCAGGATAGAAATAGAATCCAAACTGCAAGTGTCCAGATGCGGACTCCCCCTATCACGTGTGATCCATGTCTTGGAGTTACCAATGCACGTCTATCAATATATTCTCTTCGTAATTACCTGTACGGCCCGTGCGATACACGAGTCTTACTTAATATCTATATACTTTTAATTCTATTTCATATAATTTTATTAAAATTTTATATAAATAATTAAATACTAAATAATAATTATATAATTATAATTTCAAGTTAGATTCAAATAGTACAAATAGTATATGATTGATTGGATCTTATTCATAAATAAATACGAGTAATAATGTAGATGTTTGTTGTTAGTAAGTGAGATTCGAATCTGAAAATTATATATATATATTTTTATTTATTTATTTATTTATTTATAAATAATATAAATGTTTATTGTTAACATGATTCGAACCTCATAACTTATATGTATCTTTATAAATAATAATATAAATGTTTGTTTTTGATGAGATTCGAACCTGAAAATTTGTGGAGTGTATTTTTTTAGTATTTGAATCTAACGGCTCTGATTATTTGATGAAAAATATCCAACGGTCGTGATGTAAAGGGATAACCAAAATGAGAGGTACAAATAGTATATGATTGATTAGATCTTAATCATAAATAAATAATAATGTAGATGCTTGTTGTTACTAAGTGAGATTCGAATCTGAAAATTATATATATATATATATATATATATATTTAGTATAGATAGGAGTATTTATTTGTTTTATTTTTGTGAGAATGATTTCTCAAATCTCACGAGCATCGGTGTAATAAAAGGATGAAATCGGACTTAGTTGGTTAACGAATTGTCGAGAACTTAATTTAATAATTAAAATTTATTTAAAATAATTTTTGAGTCATTAATTAAAATTAATTTTATTTTACTCATCAATTAATTAATAGAATATACTCATTAATATCACATAAAATAGTATTTGAGTAAGATATAATGTACGCACCCTTAACCCCTCATTCAAAATAATGCACTTATCCCCTCATTCAAAAAAATGAAGAGACTATTTTTAAAAAAGATTTCTAATTTGTGTATACACATAGATATGTGTGTTATATATAAAAAGTGGTACTCCCTCTATCTCATTCATTTATATACATTTTTTCTTTTTTGAACCCTCACTTGTATATATTCCAAATATTGCCCAAAATAGTAAAGTTCATTTCTTACACTACACCTACTAGGTATATTAATTTGTAGGTCCCGAATTATCGTAGAAGGGGGGTTTGAATACGATAATCACTAAATTAAAAATCCTTTCAAATCTTTAGCGGATATAGATTTAGTGCTCGGTTAGTGGTTTCGTGTTCTTGAGAGATATAGTGTTTGGAACAATAAAACGAGGAACACAAGATATTCGGGGAAATATATATTCGTATATAAATCCTCGGTGAGTGTTGCTACACTCCGGTAAATAAATTAACCGGTTACAATCTAAGAACAATAAAGTTCTTAACTACTACAAAGATTTACAAATCAAATCTTGTACAATGATCTAGCTTTTGTTTGTCTAAGGATTTAATTACCGGGTAACGATTATAATGATCCTATGAATATACAAGAATTAAATCGGATATTATAACGTTACTCCGGTGAGAAGTTAAACGGATATACAAAAAATTTGAGCTTCTCTGAAAATCTTTGCTGTTATTATTCACCTCTCTTGGGAGAGAAGATGAACAAAAAATTAATTCAATAATATTGACATCAAACCCTTTTTCTCAACATATATGTTCTTTAGTGTCCTCTGATATTCAATGTGGAGTTGTGTCTGACTAGTTGATCCTTCTTTTGCTCCCCCTAAGCTGTTGCTGGGATTTCCTGAAAATCATTACCCTTGCTGATTGGCTTCATTGAAATAATGAGTTGTGTTATACACTGTCATTCCACTGCTTGGATATGAATCATCAATACCATTAATTTCTCCAGTAACATCTTGGAGCATTGGGTTGGTGAACTGTGCACTTAGACTTTCAATCACCTTCCGTTGATCAACCATAAATGCCCTGTAGGTTATAGACTCCACTGAGTAGCCATGAAGAATATCCTTACAAGTCTTAGCTGCAAATGTCAAGATCTTAAAACAACTAATTTCATTGTTTGCTCATGTAGAACATTCTCTCCAAACACTTTCAGGTTATCCAGTGTTTGCTCCTGTTGGCCATTAACTCATTAGTGGTCTTCATGTATACATCCAGATCAAGGCTTGATCTTACTTGTTGCAAACTGTTTTGACTGCTCCAGCCCTTTGGTATTTAGAAAGTCTTGATTAGCTTGATATTTCCCTTGTAGTTTTAATCAAGTTCAGGTTCTTTATTTGTACCACTTCATTCTAACACGGAGTTCCTAATGCTGAATATGTCTCAGAATATTCTTGATGTTACAGATATCAATTAGAACTGCTTCTTGAATTCAGTCCCATTATCTGACCACGAGATCATTTCTTTTACAGTTGCTTCCAACTTGATCTTCTGATATGATCAATCACCATCTGTGATGTCCTGTCTTGAGAACGCACGAAAAATAACTTTGTTTAAAAAGAGTAATCAACCACCATCACGAAGGTATATCTTTACTTTGATGTGATGTTGTATTTGACTTTTCTTCTTGACATGCCTCACATTTATCATCCTTCTAAATTCCAGATGATGCATTCCTCTCACTACACCTTTTTTTACAAAAGAGTTCCTTGAGTTGATGTTCAAGGGTGAGAGCTTCTAATGCCATAACTAAACTCTTGTCAGATGAAACTTTACAGTAGAAACCATTGACTTCACCTTTCCTGATAGTCTAGTCATGAGCATATCCTTTCCTTACTCTAAGAAGAGCAAGCTTCTCAATCTTCCTGCTTCAGATGAGACACTAATCCTTCATTGAATTTACATTTTGTTCTTTGATGCAGAACTGTCTGATAAGAGGATTTGTGTCTTGATTCTCCAGCAAGGAAGTTGCTTCAACTGTTATCAATGACTCCAATGATTAGTTGTTATCAGTGATAACAATTATTGAGTCCATGATGACATTTATTTTTCTGCATAGCTTTGTCCCGCAATGAAAATCTTTGTTGTCATCTCCAAAGATTATTGTCGAAATAGCTTTTGTTAATCACATTTGATTGTGAGGCTCTTTCTTTGATCATATGCCTTGAGTATGAATTACCAAGAATACATATGAATCAAATAACATGTTATGTCCTGCACCCACAAATGGATTAACAGTTCTTGGTACCCAATTTATCAGTTTAGGTCCGGATGGATTAGAGATTTTATTATAAACAGAGATAACAACAACAACTGCAACCTTATCATGCTAGTTCTTATCTTTGACTGACCATTTTCTCCATTTTAATACGCTTGACAAATTTGTCTCTAGGCTAGGGGAAAATTGGTTTCAACCTTACATAAGGAGGACTAACAGTCTTTGCCCTATTGTAATTCTAAACATGTTTCTTCTATAATTAATGCAAGTACTAAGAGATGCATTCATGACATAAAAATAAGCAAGCATTATATTGGGAATACGTGGCATTCATTCAGAAACATGACACATAAGAATTAAGCAATATAGGCATGATATGGAATAAACAGAATTAACAAATAAATCACTAATTCTATCTAGTCCAATCCTGTTGATGTATCTCATCTAGCTATCTCAATCCAATTATAAACTAACACATCTTAACAAACAGTTCAGAGTAAATGAATAAATCACAATGTAAGGATACAGGAGATGAGCATAAACAAAGGACTTACGTGTTGAATAACATATATCTCACTAAAACAATTAATCATGTTCAACAAATATTCAAACACATATTTAAGATCATCTAAAGTAACATGCACAAGTTAAACATCAATCCTAGTTACCAGAAAAATAATCTAGTGAACTAGTTCAGCATTATCTATATTTGATGGTATCATGCTTGTGCGAGTGTTAAACATTTAAACACTAAGATCCTATCATGCATTAAATATTGAGAGCAAAATATTGCGGTGGTTCATAAAATTTTGGTCATATAATATGTAAAGCGAGACAATACCTTGCCCCATAATTTTTCTCGTATGGAACTTACGTATATTTACGAATTTTTTTATTTATTAGATGAGTTAAACGCTTCGCGTTCAACCAGTTTGTCGTTAAAAGCCTTAATCAAGTCGATCTACATGATAACGGTACTTGTTTTTTTCTTTTTAATTCAGAAAATGGGTATTAACAATACCGACATGATTATTATAAAAATAATAATTAATTAATAAATTAAACGATTTAATTAAAAGGGTGATACGAGATTCAATTCCTAGAATTAGGGTTTGTCGGAAAAGGTTCCTGCCACGAACATAATCCTCAACTCTCTTGCTGTCCGAAAACATTTCCTGCAAACTTATGTGCAATGTTTCTGCAAAACGTAAAGATAAAGATAAATTAATTTTATCTTTTATATATATAACTTAATATATATATTTATTTATTTATTTTATTTTATTATTCTGATTATATATAATTATTATATATATTTATATAAATAAATTTACAATATATATTATTATTAAAATATATATAATTTTTAAATTCTTATTTTATAAATTGAGATTAATTTGAGATGAAAAACTAATTATTATTTTTATTTAATCATTTAAAATAATAATTATGTATACGAAAACAATATTTTTCTAGCATTTTTTAAAATTTATACCTTTTTATTTTTTATGGGTGTCGCTGATTTTTGACCGATTGATCTGATTATTTACCGATTTTCGTAAAAAGGATTTTTGACCCGATTTTCGCTTAATGAGTGCCTTTTTCAACTGAATGCGGTTTACCTTGGTTCACGGGTTTGCAGGCTATTGCGTGAGCCCGTAGGGTTTACCCAGTGCGCACCCGAAGGGTAACGGCTGCGGGTTACCTACTATAAAAAAAAAAAATCTGATTAATCACCAACTTTCAGAATACTGCTCACACTTAATTTATTTTTAAAATATAATATAATTGTATATTTTTTACCTTAAAATAATGTAAAATAGTAGTTCCGTATTTATTTATATGTTAGTATTATAGCTCAAATCACCTATCGTTTTCTTCTTGAATACCATCAATTGGATAATTACTGAATAACTAAGCTAATGACATAGTTAATTACAATGTTTATCAACTTGTCAGTTGCATAAATTCATCAGTTGTGTTAGGTATCCGCTAAATTTAACCTTTATCTTAACCTTCGTCTCCCTTCTTTCAAGTCCATTGATTTCAATTAACTCAAAATAAATAACCCAAACAAGGACAACCGTTTTGGGGGATGGAGACACTAGACATGTACTTAAAATTGTAATAATAGTGTATTTTTCCCATTAATAATGGTATTGATGTATTATATATATTGATTAATTTTTTTGGTATTAGTTAATGAAAAATGTTAGAAATTTTAAATATTGTTATAACCTTTTTTCAAATATTATATAAATCGTAATTACTTTTTATAATAATATATGAACTCACGTACATTCATATATATATATATAAATTAAATTTTGACACTTGTCGTATCACGTCACTTTATAATTATTTTTTTGAGTTAACTTGCATTAGTCAGTGCAATATATTTTCTGAAGAGGAATGTACTAATCATTTAATAAAAGATGTTAATTTAATTGGTACTTCCTCCGTCCACCGTTCCACTCATTTCCTAATTTATTTTTTTATGATACTTGACACGCATTTTATGTTATTATAAAGCACAATTTTATAATTTATTTTTATTTTTTTATATAAAAACTTAAATATTATATTTTTATTTAAAATTATTAAAAAAATCATATATTTTACGAAAGTTTTAAATTACGTCTCGATCCGCATCTCCTCCCGATGGGAGAGAGCAGGGACGGAGCCAGAATCCCAACTTTGGGGTGGCGAAATTTTGTTCCGAGTAACTAATATATATATTTAATTTAATATATATTAAATAAATTAATAAATATTATTTTTAAAATTTTAATATACAAAATATAACTGAATTCGTGTATCTAAATTCGTAACTATTGTAAATATCATTTATATTAGTACTAAATTCATAAAATTTATATATTTTTGAGGGGGCGAATATTCAAAACAATTTTTTTTTACTACTAAATATATAAATATGTAATTTTTTTTCATAAATTGTAATACTAATTTCACGATTATACCGGAGTTTGACCGCCGCCGGCCACCCCGCCTCCGTCCCTGGGAGAGAGTACTTGCTATTTTAACAAACATATTTTTACATTAATTTTAAAATATTAAAATATAATACTGTTTAGAGGATCATTGAGTAGAAAGTCTTCTCAGAGAACAATAATGCTAGTATCACTTGATAGGATAAAAAAAAAAAAAATTCATTAAACCACGGCCTTGAGCTTGGTGCATGGTCCCCTAATAACGCGGGAGGGTGTTAATTTGTTTAATTATTAGCTGCCGTCTCGACTTCTCACATTCATCTTCGGTTTTATGCTATATTTATACGATTTTTCTGGTGTGTCCACTAAATACAAATTTTTATAATTTTAATTTATTTTGATTGATCAATACTTCTTAATAATAATGAAATCTCTGTATTTATAATAAATATACTAATCAAAATATTTCAAATTTTATAAATTTTAATATTTAGCATATGTACATAGTCAAACACTAAACAAACTTATACTTATAAAGTGAAGTAGCCATCAACATCACTAATTTAACTACCATCAACTATAATATCAAAATTTCATCTTAATATAAACGAGATATAAACAAATCATATATTCCTTGTATCTATGATTATAGTAAGCTTAATTTTTTACTGAGAGAGAAAACTGATAATATAAAGTAATTCGAAATATCAACATTCTCATTAACCGAACTAATAATTTAAGGTGAAATTGAAATTCCACTAATCGAGATACAATGTTGTGATTAGATTATATTTGGCTCAAAATATGGGACTAGAATCTAATATAAATATAAAATAAATTGTCGACTAAGAGCTCGTTTGTTTGACATCTAAATACTCAGAAATTACCCAGAAATTATTATTTGATGAACTTGTATAGATAACAAAAGTAACTAAAGTAAAAGTTTCTTGAATGTTTGAATTACAATCAAATATGAGAAATTGTTCACTTACCTCCTTAATAATTTATGTTAAATGATAAACGATATTTAACGATATTTTTTACTTCTTAACTATTATAATATCTATAAAAATTGTAACTTAGACATAAATTTCTAATATCAACCAAAGAAGCAATAAGATCATAATGATAGTAAACTTAATTCCCAAATCCCCATTGTTTTTTTTACGAGAACGGTTAACTTAAAACGCGTGATAAATAGCACGGCTGGATAACTCAAGTGATTAAGAGTTTATCCTCTGTCGTCCCAGGTATTGGGTTCGATCCTCGCTCACCCCGAGATTTATGAGAACAGATACTTATTTGTAAGATTATAAGTCATATTTGTCAAAAAAACGCATGCTAAAAAACGAAAGACACGTACGATTCTAGTTTTTCTAGAATAAAAAAAATTACTAACTAATAAACTAAATATTTGAAGGAAAAATAAAATAAAAGCAGAAAGAAAGTGTCACCGATCAACAAGACACAAAAGCAAAGTCAAAAAACGGACCGCCTTCCCAAAAAGAAAAAAAAGGTCCCACACATCAACTTGTGCACCTGCAACACAGCTAATAAAAACCCCAAATAAATAAAAAATAAAAAAACAGCCCACAGATCGGCACAGAAACTGTAGAAACGGCTCGGCCCATTTATGTGCCACAACCTGTTAAACTCTGACCCGCCCCACGTCAATTCTCCCTATCACTTTATTCCACGTCACCCTCTAATCTCTCTCCTCTCTTTCATCCAACGGTCCAGATCATCTCTCTCTCGTCATCTTACCCGCTATATATTTACCCCCATTCTAGACTCTTCCAAACACTACATCTAGCCATAATCAAATTCATATATACTTACAAGGTCTGTATCTATATATTAACCAGGGTTAGGTTATTATCTAACCAGGTGAAGAAGACATATATATACACACTTATGCAGAACTGAATGATTTGGACGGTGAATTGATTGATTGTTGAATTTGATAGCTGATTTGGTGGTGGAGAGAGACGGTGTGGTGTGTTTGTTTCGTATTGGCGTGACAAAGTAAGTGATTGTGTTATTTGGTAGCAGATTTGGTGGAGAGACGGTGTGGTTGTGTTTTGTATTTGCGTGAAGAAGTGATTGTGTGATATCTCTTCAGATCCGGCTGTTTGGTGAGTTTTTTGCTCTCGATTATTCGAGTTTATCAATGTTTCTGTTTCTATTCGCGTTTAAATTATCGTAAAATTTGTCGTATAGATTGAGGAGGGTGATTAATAATTTAGCAGCTTTTAAATTATCGTAAAATTTGTTGTATAGATCGAGGAGTGTGATTATTAATTTAGCAGCTCAATTAACAAATCTGATATATAAACATAGATATGAATGTATTTTGATGCATTTTGATTGAACGAGTGAAGGTGTTCATGTATGTGACCGTGTTAGAAGTTTGTTGTTATTGTGTATTGTTAATTATCAAGTTCAATGGATACAAAGGAATGTGTTATTGAGTGTTAATTAAGTTATTATATGTATGTGTAATTGTTTTTCGGTTCGGCTAAATCTGAATTAATTAGATGCTAATGTTGGATATACCTTTCCTTAATCTCTATTTTGTGAGCATTTTTTTTTTAATTTATTGCCTTAAATTTATTATTATATATTTATTTTGATACCTAGAGTGCATTTCTCACTTATTGGATCATGGTGAAGTGTACCTAGACTAGATCCTAGGTAGGTCCAAATGCATGAATCTGTTTATATGTTGGTTTATATATTATCCGAAGAAGAAATATATATTTGTATATATGGATCATACTTGGTTGTTAGTTATATATATCTCGAGCTATAACTGTGTATGTGGCTCATTTTTTGGCAGATTGTGGTGTGCTGCTATATATATCATCAGATCAGATGGCTTTCTAGGTGTAGATCTTGGATTAGTGTCTATAATATTGCGGTGTATTTAATCGTTGCTGATTTGATTAATGTTCGTTCTTGGATTGGGATTTTTCGTTCAAGTAGTGTCATCGGCTTCTGAGTTTGGCGCTCTTTTGGGAGTGAGGAAGGTTGCTTCCGTTGCCATCTGTGTTGCCGATAAGGACAATCAGTGTTCTCTGCTATTTCATGTCGCGTAACTCTGACAGCCCTGTTCAAACACAGATGGCGGTAGCAGTTATGAGCAGTCCACTTGGTAGGGATTACCAGAGAAGCAATATGATGGAAGGGAAGCCTACTGGTACAAGGCGTGTTTTTGTGCAGACTGAAACAGGATGTGTGTTAGGGATGGAATTGAATCGTAGTGACAATGCACATACTGTGAAGAGGAGATTGCAGATTGCCCTCAACGTTCCAATTGAGGAGAGCTCGCTGACTTATGGTGACAGGGTTCTTGATAATGACCTCAGTGCTATTCGGAATGATTCCCCTCTGCTTCTTACAAGAAACTTGATCCACAGAAGTTCATCAACACCTTGTCTCTCTCCTCGTGGCGGTGATCTCCAACAGAGAGATCAGAGTGGTCCAATTGAGATATTGGGTCATTCGAAAGTCTTTGTCAAGACAAAACAACTTGTCAAAGAAATTGTCAAGGGGATGAAGATTGGGGTTGAACCACTTCCTGTTCATGGCGGGCTTGGAGGTGCATACTACTTCAGAAACAGTAGAGGTGAGAGTGTTGTTATTGTGAAGCCTACAGATGAAGAACCTTTTGCTCCAAATAATCCGAAAGGTTTTGTTGGAAAAGCTCTAGGGCAACCTGGTCTGAAACGTTCAATCCGTGTTGGGGAAACAGGGTTCAGAGAAGTTGCAGCTTATCTACTTGATTATGACCATTTTGCTAACGTTCCTCCCACTGCACTTGTGAAGATCACTCACCCTATCTTTAATGTGAATAATGGGGTTAATGCCAAGAAAACTCAAAGCAAGCAGCCTGTGAGCAAGATTGCTTCCTTTCAACAGTTTATCCACCATGATTTTGATGCCAGTGATCATGGGACGTCGAGTTATCCTGTTTCTGCTGTGCATCGTATTGGGATATTAGATATTAGGATTTTGAACACTGACAGACATGCTGGGAACCTACTTGTGAGGAAGCTTGATGGTTGTGGGGGATTTGGTCAGGTAGAGCTCATTCCAATTGATCATGGTCTTTGCTTGCCAGAGAGCTTGGAGGATCCATACTTTGAGTGGATCCATTGGCCTCAGGCTTCAATTCCGTTTTCGGATGATGAACTGGAGTATATCCAAAATCTAGACCCTTTTCAGGATTCAGATATGCTGCGAGAGGAACTACCAATGATTCGGGAGGCTTGTCTCAGGGTATTGGTTCTCTGCACTATTTTTCTCAAGGAAGCTGCGAGCTTTGGTCTTTGCCTTGCTGAGATAGGGGAGATGATAAGCAGAGAATTTCGTCGTGGCGAAGAGGAGCCGAGTGAGCTAGAGATTGTGTGCATGGAGGCAAGAAGGCTGATGGCTGAGAGGGAGGTCATATCCCCTAGAAGTCACACAGAAGATGATGGTATTCAGTTTGATATTGACTGTGAAGATGTGGGATTTGACTTTTCTGAGGAAGTATTGACTAGATCTTCTTTCCATTTTGGGGGAGGTGGCTCTAATGGGCGGAATCCACTGTCTATTCTAGAGGAAAGCATTGAGGAGGTTGAGGAAGAGGAGGAAGAAGCTGAAGGCATAGTTGAAGATAAGAAACCCATTATATTTGCAAGCCCTGCAAAAAAACTTAACATTTCCAAACTATCTATGTCACTCAAGAAAACTAGTTTAGATGAGAGCATGAAGTTCCAAAAGTTCTCAGCAAGCAAGCCAGAATATGGTTACAACACAAACTCATCAGCTGGACATAGAAGCGCAGATGAGCAGCTTCCTGCCAGTGCTAGCTTCGTGAAATTTTCGGATATGCGCGAGGAAGAGTGGGCTTTGTTTCTAGAGAAGTTCCAGGAGTTGCTCTATGCTGCATTTGCTCAGCGTAAGTCTGTGACCCTTGGACAGAAGCAGAGACAGAGGCTTGGTACTTCATGCCAGTTTTGAGATTGAGGTTTTACTATATGTTTCCGGCAGACAAGACTGGAATAAGACCGCAGACTTTGAGAAGTTTTTTGAATTAGGTTTGCTTGCTTATGCGTTTATAAACCGATGTTGATGTAGCTGGGACTTGGGAAGCAGTGAGAAAAAACCATTGTAAATATTTTTTTAGAGGCAGCTGAGTGAAAGGCTGGACTAGATGTAGTAATTTTTTTTTTTCTTTTAACTTTCACTCTCGGACTTGTTTGATAAATAATTTGTAGAATGCAATAAAAAAGAATAAAAAGTTTGTAGATATTGAATTAAGATGTTCCTGTACTCTTTGATTATTTTCCAACCTGAGAATTATATATAATTGATCAGCTAGAAAGTGCAGTTCAGACTATACTATGTGTTTTGGAGATTGTAAGGTACTTCTATTTGATGTATATGTAGTGTTCTTGAAGGGATGTTTCGGCATAAAACTGTAGTCTGAAAGCATCTATGACAGGTTAGTAAAATTGATTAGTTTGCAAGTTGTTTGTCTCATTTAGTGTTTGAACTGCTTAGATCTGATTATTATAGGGCAAATCTGAGTTGTTAATTAAACAAACGGATTGTTCAGCTTTTCGTAGCCCGAAATTGATGTTCATCCTTTTACATCTCTTCAAATGCATGCCTACTAACCCACTGTGGTTCCTTGGTTTGTATCATTGATCCCATTTTTTCCCCGATTTGCACATTTGTTTTTTTTTTCATTTCTTAGTGTTTGCAAAAATGAGGAGTTGCTTTCTAATTACCAAGTTCTTGTATGTATAATTGACAGTCCTAATGCGATTTTAGATGTTTATTGTGGTGTGTATATGTAGATATGCTACTAATGTTTGCCAAAGCTACTGATGTGTATCCGTGGTATGAGTTGCTTATTGACCTCTTGGTTACTACCTTTATTCTAGACCTTTAAGGTTGCATAACCCATACAAAACATTAACAGAAATAACAAATAGAAATGACTTTACAAAACATTGCTTATAGAAGGTACCTGAGATTTTTTTTAGTTGCGTGATGAATTATTGTGTTTCCAGAACAGCTGGCTACCTATATACACATTGCTTTCTGTTATTAAAAAAAGATTAGCAGCTACCTCCTGTCCATTTCCAACACTAATATTACATTTGCATTCCTTATCTTATCACTTGTAAGTGACATAATAATATCTGAACTTTAGTGATATACCTATCCTTTCTTTATTTTAATTATGAGGACATACGACTCCTTTTCTTCAATGTGTTATATCATGGTTGTTATGATTATTTACAATTTGGTTTATTATATATGTTTTAGAGGTTATAAATGATTGTTTATGCATTCATGAGTTGGTTTTATTCTTGTTAGATCTCGCTAGTTTTTAACTCCGAATTACCTTCTATGTGTACATAAAAAACCAACGGTAAACTTTATTATTATTTTTTAAATTTCATGTTCTTCTTCGGAATCTGTTAAATATAATGCAACCATGTAGGAGTTTTGTCCTCTTAGTAAGACTTTTTCTCACAAGGAACAGATAGGATGTGGAAATGTGTTATTAATATCGGAAAGAATCGGAGACTAGTTACTAGTAGATTGATTTAGTCAGTGTGATGAGAAGTGATTGTGAAATTAGAATATTTAAGATAAGCGTATTAATTATAGAGGTTTGGTGAAAGAGTTCATCAGAAATCTCTTTCAAACAGGTGATAGAACTGCTGACTTGTTTTTGACTAGTTAAATTCAACAAAATGTATAAAAGGGTAATTGTATATAGGTTTTGGATGGGGATGAACGTGGCAATCTAATCCTTGTTTGTACTTTTAGTTTGGTTTAAACCCAAGTTGTTCTTGGTAGGGTTTATCTCATGACTTGATTACTAAGTGAGTACAACACAAATAATAACAAGTGGGGTGGGGGATCATTTGTCTACTTGTTTTCCAAAATATACTGCCCTCAGCTATATTGTTATGCTCTGTTTTATACATGAACATCTTTCTTTAGTATTGACCCAAATATCTGGACTAGTATTTTTTGAAATGCTAAATTGCTGTATTTACATATATAAATCCCACCAAAGAAAGGGAAAATTTAACACTTGAACCCAACTCTCGTGTTCTTACAAGGAATGGCTATCTGCAAAAGCCAAGGGGATATATCATACTATATGCTCAGAGTTTGAAAATTTATGATTAAGTGTGTTTATTGAAGTAGCCTACCAACCTACCTACCTATTTTTTAAAAAATTTAATATACCAATGCAATGGTAATAATTTCAGGACAGGACAAGTAGGGGTGAGCATCGGTCGGTTTAGGCGGTTTGGAGAGTCCAAACTGAACCAAACCGATATTAGTGGTTTCCCTAAAATCCAATCCGAAACCAAACCGTTATGTGAAAAGACCAAACCAAACCGATCCGTAAACGGTTTGGTTCGGTTTGGTTTCGGTTTAAACCGTTTTTCCTATAAAACAAAGTTAGAAATTAAATTAAACTTGAAATTGTAAATAAGAATCGAAATTTTGTACCATATTATAGAATTATATTTTCTATTATAATCATATTCAAAAAGAATATATATAAAAATAATGACTTTGAAAAATAAAAAAAGGCAAGAAGACGTACGAAAAAGATGCGACCAATTCTTATGCTTTTATTGAATAAAAATAAAAATAGTGAAAATATAACACATATATGAATATTTATATCTTAAAATAAAATATATCATGATTAGTTCTTTTATATGTTTTAGTTTACACATATGTTGTACATAATAATTTTATTATTAATTGCACTTTACTAATATATTAAATATTCGGTTCGGTTCGGTTATATCGGTCGGTTTGGACGTAAAAACCGAAATCAAACTGAAAAAATTCGGTTTTTAAAATGACAATCCGTAACCTAACCAAACCGTTATTAAACCGTAAAATTCGGTTTGGTCGGTTTGGATTGGGCGGTTTCGGTCGATTTGGGTAATTTATGCTCAACCCCAAGGACAGGGAGTAGATATTAATTTTAGGATAATTTTGTATATTTTATTTTGGCAGTGTAATACAGTAAAACCTCTGTAAATTAATACTCGATTAATTAATAATCTCTCTAAATTAATAATTTTGTCCGGTCCCGACTTGGGCCAGTTCAAAAAATGATCAATTTCGATAAGATAATAAGATAATAATTTTTTTGAAAACCCTGTATAAAAATATGGTCCCAATAAAACTATAAATTAATAATTCCCTTATATTCATAAAAATATAGCTATTACATCTTTGTAAAATATGATTCAATTGTAGTTTGCTTTTTCATATAATTTAAATCAACATGAAACTCATCCCCAATCTTCCTTATTGCATCCAAAAGCTCGGGTGTGGTGCTTTCATGTTGCATCAAAAAGTTATTAAGCATTTTTGATGTGTTGAGTGCTTCTTTATGTGTAACCGGCTCCAACGGTGTTGTATCGTCTTCAAGATCATCTTCAACACTATTTTCAAGCATGGTGTTTGCAATCTCTTCTATACTCTGGACCTCGGAACATGATTCATTTTCACCCGGATAATCTAAGAAGTTATTAACATCCATTTTATTACGATAACTTAGATCCTTAATCATCACCTCAAGTTCATGAATGTATTCTTCCGGAGTTGTATGTTCATTTAAATTGCTCGAAACTTCATCTATGGAACGAATTTTGCAATGTTGAAAGCACCTTGCTATTGACTCTTGTTTTACATTTGTCGTCCACGTCGCGACTGCATAATTGATAGCATCCAAAACATTAATCTTTCCTGGATCAGATTGTCCTAACTCATAACCTTCTAATAACCCACGATAAAATCGATAAAATCTCCTGCGATAGTGCATCTTGAAAGCTCTTATAATTCCTGCATCACAATATATTATACACTACATTTATTTTTGAATCTAATATATTGTACATTACATTGACTTTCTAAATTCATATACATTGAATTAATTGAATTAAGTATAAAATATAAATTGTACAATTCATTTTATTTAAATTTATGTGAATAAAAATTTAATCAAAAGTTAATTTTGTTTGCTACCGAAAATTCTCTATAAATTAATAATTATTAATTTATCGATTAATTAATACCTCTCTAAATTAATAGAATTCTCCGGTCCCAACTATATTAATTTATAGAGGTTTTACTGACACATAAGTTTTTATTCTGCAAATACCAATAAATATAAACAGTTTAGATATAGTTTTTAAAATTGGAAAAAAATATAAAATTTATGCGTCTGGGTGAATACCAAGAAGATAATACTCTGGAAATAAAAAAGGTCTAAATGCTCCATCTTGTGCTAGCATGGGGCACCCATTATAGTTGTTGCTCTACATTCTACTGCACACTTGGGTCCTTATCTATCATGTGTTTTGATAGCAATGAGAGCAACTTGTTGTATAGGCTGGCGTGTCTCTAAAGGCTAGTGGCATAACTTGTTCGTTTCTCTTCCATCTCAATTTTTGATCGTTCGATATATTGAAGAAAATATTAGACAACTAAATGGCCTATTCAAGGGGAAAATAAGTCTTAATTTTTTCCCTATATTTCCTAAGTTGTGCTATTAAGATTGTGAATATAGTAGTTTAAGGTGTATTCGGTATTCCTGTCTTTATTCTGTTGCTTCTTATAATTTTACCTTGTTTAGATAAGTGTTTGGTTCTTTAAACCCTTAGAATAAGTTGAAACAACAAGAGGCAAAGAGTTGGAGAAGTTTTATTTTAAGATAAAAATTGACAAATATAGCATGACTCACTAGTCATAAGTCATAACTGAAACCACTAACTTTATTTCCTAGAAATGGGGAACCCATGTAATTTATAGTAGCTTAAAGCCCAAACATATTATTCCATAAGCTGTGGAATTTAGGTCCATGTATTTTATAGAAGGTTAAAGCCCAAACATATTATTCAATATGCTGTGGAATTTAGGCCCATAAAATTTTCAAGTGTCATGTTCTTGAAGTTAGGAAACTACATTAGACTTTAAGTTCATCTTGTAAGTTGTAACGATGTAACCCGAATCTCGATATGTTCCAGTGTACCACATATTAGTCGGATTTGAGAGGGTAAGATATTTATGGATCTTACACCAACTCCTAAAATTAGATGCAATTTTCACGGAGGTCTATGAACCGAAATAGATATGGTTGAAGACCACCTATCACTGAACTAGGGGAGCAATTTTTTCAAGAAACAATTCTTGTACTTCAGGAGTTTAGCTATATTAGTTTGATTTCATTGCTTTAGATAACTATCATAAATGAATTTAGCTGCTGCAGAATCCAAGCTTCTTTATTCCTGTAGCATCAGAGCTGTAACTTGGTGTAAATGAAATATTTGATGATCTTGTTGCTGCACATTTGAATATCTTGCTGCTGCACATTTGATTATCTTGCTGCTGCACAATCCAAAATTCCTGGTCCCTATAGTAGCATATGATGCAAACAGTATATATATTGCATAAAATATAAATTATTACCAACTTTACCAATAAAGTTAGTAATATATACTCTTTGATACATGTATATACTGTTAGACATGTCTCCATGGTCTTTCTGCATGACTCACGCAATCTGTGTACCTAAAGCAATCAACAAGATGATCAATGGTCATCCCTGCAGCTTGCATGAACGAGTACACAATCACAGGTCCAACAAATCGAAAGCCTCTCTTTAGTAAGTCCTTGCTAATGGCTTCTGCTTTCGGTGACCTCAGAGGTATGTTTCTCGGATATCTGAATCTGTTAATGACTGGTTTGTAATCCATGTATCCCCAGATATAGCTACTGAAAGATCCATACTCCTTACCAATCTGGATCAGTCAAATATAGTATTCAATGGTAGGAAGTACCGAAGTAGATTAATAATGCAAGTTAGTTGATCATTTGCTGAGATAGATAAATATATGTACTCATTATTCATTCTCTATTAATAAATTACATAATCTAGTAGCTCAGAAACAGATGCTTCGCAAACATTTTAGTACTGAAAAAGTATGATGAGACTTGCCTGTTGTATGCATTTGGCATTGTCTAAAATGCATCTTACTCTGCTTTCTGCTAACATAATGGCTTTGTTGGCGGATATTTCCTTGATCTCTTTCTCTCCCATTTTGGAAACAGCCGCGGGATCAAATCCAGCGAAAGCTTCTCTGTTTTAGTTTCCCAGGAACCTTGAATCAATTGTCCAGTTAAAATTATCACAAGTGTAGCTTTACTAAAAAGCCGGAACCTTTACCTGAATAATTCTTTTCTCTTTAGAATTTCAGTCCAATTAAAATCCGTAAGCATACCACACATTGCAAGAAGTTCAAACAGCTGACTGTCACACAAATTACCAGTTTTAATAAACTATCCTTAGTACTTGATATTTGGCAGAGAAACTCAAAAATAAAGCACCAGGTTTTAGTAGCGTACTTGTCATCATAAACTGGAAGTCCCCAGTGCTCATCATGAAATTGTACATAGAGTTTATCTGTTAAAATAGTTACTGGATTACATTAGCATTCAGACACAAACACATGTATGTATATGTTTGTTCAGTATATTAAAATTTCAGTTGTGTCTTGAAAGTAAATGTCTAACTATATAGGTAAACTAAACTAAAAACTGATATAAACAATATTCTCTCGAAATATCAAGCGTCGTTACTATGGTTGAATTTGAAAAGAAAAGTAATGATCCTGTTATTGTCTTTAGGATATATAAACTGTTTTGCATATGGTAGAAGATAACATAAAAAAGTATAAGCTGTACTTAAATGCATGTCTCTGCAAAATCACAATACTGAGATTTACATGCATCTGGTCATGGACTCTGAAACTTACCACTATTTGCTGTAATCCAGTTACACCTGTTCAAGCCTTCACTAGTCCTGGGAGCTGGGCTTAGCTTTTGCATGTACCTAGCCGCAGTTGAAAACTCTCTTTTTTCACGTGGAGCAATTAGGCGAATTGCAGCAGTGATTTTCTGGTGTAGGGTTGAAGAAGAATCTGTGGAATTGCTTGAGTTCTGAGACAGAGACAATGACAGAGATGACAACGATAGAGGTGACGTACTTGCATCATAGAACCTATCTGGATACACTTTTTTCAGGTGTTTGGATAACAAGTTGTAGTTTGGCTTCTGATCATCTTTTTCTTTGAAAGAGCTATTCTTCTCCCTGACAGGTCTTCTTACATCTTTAGACATTGCTAGGTGCTTATTAAGAAGATTATACGACAAAATTACTAGTTTTAGATTATTCACCTGTAAAAGATGCAATTATACGAAATTTATAGAGGTTGTAATGTGGATTTGGAACTGCACAAATGTAAAGGTGGTTGGTACAATGCAACTTTCATTGCTGGGAACTTAGGTTATTGGTTTTAAAGCTGAACTGATTAGTAAACTGAATATGAAATACTATAGAGAAAGTGACAGTTGATATATTCAAAGAGTATTTCAATGAACTGTTCAGAATACATGATTAAGAAGAGAAAGTATACATTAGATTATAAATAGAAAATACATTTTGGTTGGAGAATATAATTGCATGGCATTCAAGGGTTGGGTCTTGTTAATATTAACTAACACATAACCAATAGTTTGTAAGATAATGTAGGAATCTACAACAGATGAATCATTGAGTGTTCTTCTTTCTATATACAAATGTCTTGATAATCAATGCCAAAGGGTCATCTGGAATCTTGCTTATGTATGGCTGCTTGGATAATCTTGTCTAAATATCTAACAGATTATCAGTGGTCCTTGGCAAAATTATATTTTATACAGACCAGTATTGTAAAAATTGGGAATAGGGGAAGATCGGTCGAGTTACCGATTTAGGAATAATTGAAAATCGGAGATTAATCGAAGTAAATATCGGATGTATTATAATATTTAATTATGTTTAATATATTATTATCATTATATTAGTTATTTATTAACAAATATATATTTATTATATCATAATTTCTATACTTATTCATATTTAAATTAATATAGTATTTTAATTTTAATAAATAAATAAATATACTCCAATAAAGAAAATATTCATAAAAATAAATCAGATTTCAAAGATCGAATCGGTCGAATATTTTGTAGGGAATTAATCGGTGAATCGGGAATTTTTAGAACACTGACACACACGATACACCAAGAAACTTTCAAGGTTTAGCAAGAATAGACTCCAGAACTTTATATATTCTATATAAATACAAACAATTTCCATATTTTTTAATATAAATAATACTAAAAAAGGGGCCATTGTAGAAACTCAATCCCACTCATAAAATGGTTTTTTGCAGAGATTGAGGCAAACCTGTTGTCTGCACATTAAGATATCCCATCTTTTCTTCTTCATCAACCCTGATTTCTTGATCTTATTACTATTTTTATACTCACAGAGTTTAGCAGTACTAAAAGTTTCTAAAATGACATAAAAGTGGCTCATCACTGCAACTAGGAAGCATATGAATTTAGTGAATTAATAATGCATAGTTCTATGAGAACTTGAGCTGTGTAGACTCATTTGATGTATCTAATAACAGGCTGATAGTACAGACTGCAAGTTCTCCTCTCGTAATAGTTTCACTGTTTTAGAGACTACTCCCCAAATAATTCACACATATTTGAATATATATGAAAGGCAGAAACTTGTTCTCGTACTCTATACATCAAAAATGCTATTGCTATTCATTCTCTTTACTCGCTGTAATATCCTTGAAGGAACCACTAGAAATGTTTGAAGCATAAAGAATGAATACGCTAACAAAGTAGAAAACTCAAATCATCAAAAATGCCTTATCCTTAATTATCAACGCATTTGCTGAGGGCAGTAGCAGGTAGAACAATTTGTATATACATCTCGTTTAAATATACAAATATTTTATATGCAAGCTTCGTCAGGTGATCAATCGACCTTATATTGGAGGAAAGTTACAATAGATGGACTGCATATTCCAGTAACAAATCAACTTTCTGCTACCTTTGCTTTCTGATGGATCCCCTCCCTCCACTCTCTCAAATTATATTAACATGATGTCCCTTCAGCACCAGGGAAATCTTTTCAATGTTGTGTGCCTTAACTGGAACTAAATACTGTGTAAGATTTGGCTTCTCTTATTCTCTATATCTGTGTAACGCAACAGAAAGAATTGATTTTCCTTCCAAAACAAAATAAGGATAACAATATATCTGGAAACAAGATTTCTGATAGACTTTTTTTTTGCTAAATTTTCTGATAGAATCTACGCCCTGCAGAAAATAATTCTACAACTTAGTTGACATCTCCATTGTTGTAGATTACTAGATTAGTTTAAATTTAATATTTCCACTTTATTATCATACAGATTGGTATAATGTCAGTAATCTGGCTACCTATGTATGATATTTCATAATACCTTGTGAATTATAGTGAGCTGAGTCATAAAGGGGCGTAATCAATCTTCATGTTCCATTTCATCTTCAGAATCTGCACAGTAAAGAAATGTGATTTAATAATGTCCCAAATTTGATACAATTACCAAACCTTGAATCTGCACATTGCACAATAGGTGCTGAACAGAGATTTTACTAATGCAAGGCACTAATTACCAACGGAAAAAGGATGCATAGAAAAGATAGGCCAATCAAATACCAGTTACCATAGGGGTTGATTAGATGCTCCACAGATTTTTACTAAGGAAAGAAAATTATTACAAAGGAACATGTACATTAACTTAGCAAAAAAAACATGTACATTAGATGTGTAGCAGAGATACTTTCCTAATCGAAGTAGCATATAGTGGGTGGTGGGGGTGGTTGTGTAGGGGAAGGAGGGGGGGGGGGGGGCGGTAATGATTCTTCTTTTACTTGAGTTAAAATTTTACCCGTAACTTCAACTACTATACCAGCAAGCTTATATATAAAACCATATGAGCAATCAAATATACAGATCAATACCTACAGAACAAGGTAAAATGCTGAAGAAATTGGATAAGGACAAGGTAATGCAATAGGCTATTGATGAATCACAGAAATAGTATTGGTATTAAATGTACGTGATATATGGACTTCTCATATACATGGAAAAAAAATCTCAAATCACAAACTTACCAGATCGGACATCCTCACTAAGTTGGCCTTTTGCTTGGATTTGTTTAACAAGCATTCTAAACATTAACACCCACCAATATACATGAAGAACAAGCAAGGAGAAGAGAAGAGTATTGAAAACGTAATAGTAGGCAACTCTGTACTTCTCTTTGTCCAAAACCTTGAGAAGTTCATAACTGCCACAAGAAGGTCAAACAACAGTGTTCATTTCGATCTTATTCTTTTGAACATAATAGCTGATAGAAAATATAAGATTGGGTCAGAAAGATATATACATATCACCAAGTCATATGCTAGTGTGAAATCTTAAACCCGATAAACTATCAACACCCCTAAACTCAAGTAATTTAATACACTGGTAGAGATTCATACCATCACAAAAGTTTCGAATTACTATTGTTACATTCACTTGTACTTAAAGTAATAACATTCTGATGTTAGCTTCTCATAGCAATAAATTTGACACATTAAATTTTACTGAAGCAAAGCAATAAGTAGAAAATATCACCTTGTACTCCTGAGGATCCAAAATGGATAGTAAATAAGGCGAAGCAAAATCCATGATAAGACGAACAGGATAAATGAAAAGCTGGCAAGTTTCTCTGCTCCTCTATATTTGGACATCTTCCCAACTTCAAGAAATACATCACTAGCATCATGAAGAGCCAGAATAACAGAGCCCACTCGAATGAATCTGTAATGTAACCCACAAAGCAATCAATTTTAATTCCATTTCTACCAAGATAATGGGGACATTATAATCTGTTTACTTGTTCACATGATGCTTTCTTGAGCATGTTTAGAGCTAAATAAAACTAGCATTCTTTTGGAGTTTAAACATTATGTCTACAAGCATACCTTAATATGTACGACGAAATAATGAGAATGGCAGTTGCTAAATGGTGGCCCATGGATACCCCAAAATCAGCCCGCCTCGTTTCCCAGAATATCAAAGCAAATATAGAGTATGTATAGAATCCACCAGCATACATATATAGTCCTTTTAGTTTTAACCTGTATTTTCAAAATGAAATGACTCCACTTGTGGAAGGCAAAATGCTTGATATATATATTTGTGTGTGTGTGCGCACGCGTGTGTGTTAATCAAGTCGAATATAGTAGCCTATAGTAGCCAAACTTGAAAGTGAACAGGATATTGAAAATCTTACTTAGTTTTCTGCTCTGGCCAAACTTGATTTCCAGGGCCTGACCAAAATTTGGTAGTGTCAGTGAACCAAGGCTCATTATAGGTTACAGAAAGAGCCAGAATCTCCGCCGAAAGAAAATAAAGACATTTCCAAGCTGATTCCTTGAACTTCCGTATCTTCTTTTTCCTGTCATTCGTCTCAAGATCTAGCTTTTGATGTTCATTTCCAAATATCAACCATCTTCCCGCTTTCTGCAACATTTTATCTATCACTTATTTTTTAAAAGAAACCAGCCAACCACTCACATAAACAAGTTTAAACCCTACATTTGAGATATACACGCTTTCTTTCCATATGCTGTTACTTCTACAATTCCTTAAATCTGTATTCAAAAATCCTCTGTAAACCTCAAGTCTCCCTAGTGGACCTATGATCTAAATTTACGAGTAACTTACACTTTGATTTCTCCCTTTATCCAACATATATTTTGAATTGAAGTGCTCTACGAGCATAATTTACGCTCTGGACAGGGAAAAGATAAGCCTGTCTTCTGGATTTGATAATGTGCAAACCAGTTAACCGGAATATGGAGTATAAAACTCTCTTCTTTCAAAGCTCCCCAACCTATTCTATTCATTAGATTTTAAACTACCTCAGTATCCTTGACTCTGCATTTAGCCACTCAAATGATTATAAAATTGACTCCATTAAAGTCTATTTTCGGACCATACAGACAGTTCACTACAAATTATCTACAATGCAGGAACGTTTGGGCACTGCTTGTCTAACCGATCACAACTTAACATGTACCATCGCCAAGATCTTCCATTTCACCACGCCGCCAATAGATAATCTATTCCAAATTGAGTTTGTAAATCTAGGTATATACAACTAACAGCAAAAAATTCCAAATTTACCAAAAACCCAAGATTTGACTTACAATATCTACTACTACAATTCTATAAACCTACTAATTCAAACATTAAACAACAACAAAACCTTATCATTGATTATCTAGTATCCAGGGACATTCAGGTACGCGCTTGTGTTACCGATCACACTTTATCATGTACCATTGGCATGATCTACCATTGCATTTGCACCATACCACCATTAACCAATCTATTCTAAATTTAGTTTGTAAGGCATCATGTAGAAATGTCAATATATCATATGCATATTTACATTCATCCTACTCTTACACAAGTACAACTTACAAGAACAACAAAATTCCAAATTTAACAAAACTCCAAACCTGACTTACAACATCTACTACAATTCTACAAACATACTAATTCAAACATTAAACAACAAAACCTTAACTAAACTAAAAAAAGAACACAAACACATCAAATGGGAACAGAAGTACATACCTCAAACACAAATCTGTCAAGAAAGAACCTAACTGAAGGAAAGAACACTGCAAACAAAGGCAGAACAGCCAAATCTTGATACTCAGGATATGATTCTTGTTCCCAATCAACCAAACCATACAAATCAACAAACCCCATTATAAATATCTACTTATATATACTATAAAAATAGTCTAACTCAAATGGGCTAGCAATATATATGGAGATAAGTTTGAGCTAAGCAAGATTAGATCAAGTCAACCACCATATCTATTTAGAACATAGATCTTTTTTAAGACAAAAGTAACACACATCTATGTTGTGTTCAGTAAAAACAGTAGAAATCAAGATTCAGGTCTTATAAAAAGATTAAAAGTTGGTTACTTTTGGTTATAACAAGACTTATTGTAGAAGTACAAATAGAGTCCACTTGTGTGTGCCAAATGGAGAAATAATTATTAAATCTTTCGAAATAATTTTTTTTAATCTTTTCTTGCCTTTAAAGACACTTCTAAAAATTGTGTAGAGTCAATATCAACCAAAAGAAAATAAAAAAGATTACGAAATACTTGGAGTAAAATAAAAGTCATCTAGAGGTGACTCAAATAACTCGGAAAAGCTTATTTCTTGATATCTATAATTATTGGAAAAAATTAAGGTCAAATAATATTTGTTTTGAAGGGCAATTTCTTGTATAACTTATCATAAGTTGAAAAGTGCATATGAAGTTATTTAGGTGTTTGGATAATTTTACTTATAATTTATTTATAAGTTGATAATGTGCTTGGTAAATAATAACTTATAAGTTATAATTTTTTTTGAAACAAAATAAAATGTAAATTAAAAATTATATGAATTAATAATTTTAATAGATGAATATAGTATAAAAAAGAAAAAAATATAAAAACAAGGATAATGAACTCTGATAAAACTATGTAATATTCCCTCTATACCTTTTTAGTTATCATATTTTACTTGAGTGTGGTCAAATTGAATAAAATTTGACCACTTGAACAAAATAATAAAAAAATTATTAACTAAAAAGTACATTTAACCTAATATAATATATAATTTTCAGTTTTTTAAATAATATAAGAATAATATTTAAACTTTGATAAAAAAATGGATCAATTTGACTTCTTGATAAGAAATGTGACAACTAAAATGGTAGAAGGGAGTATACACCATTCATCTCGAATAAAATAAAATTATACTATTAATCCGGGCTAAAAAAATAAAACTGAATATAATTAGATTTAGTTTAATTGTATAATGATCTCAGGCTAAAATAAAATTACACCATTAAAACGGGTTAAAACAAAATTAAAATTTTAAAAATAACAAACTATCATTTAAAAATTTTGAATAAACAAATTTCTTATCTTAAAATTTTGTGATCGTCTTAAATCGAATTTTGGCCAAAAATATTTACAAAAATATTTAAAGCTATTTTTGTATATACCCCAAAATATAAATAAAAATAGAAAATTATAAACAGTAATATATGAACTAAGTTATAAACGAGACCCAAGAGCTTCATGAATATATGAAATAAAACATGTACCTCAGATTCCACTTTCTCATTTTGACCTTTTATGTAGAGAAATGATCATTCCTTTTAATTACCCAAACAGCCATGTAAAATTGAAAATGGACGTAATGCCCGTTTAAGCTGAAATGTAGTTGTGCCAAACATGCACTAAATAACCATGTTTCTTAACTTATTCAGGGTTGAATATACACGAATTTCATTTTTATACTCTAAATCTAAAGATTAATTTGAAATATATTTGATTAATAAAGATAGAGAAATTACTATACCCTATTCTCGAACTTAGACTAAAAATACTACTAGCATTTTTTAAAAAAAATTGTGGTTTAACTATCACTTGAAAATAATTGCAAAAATACAGTGCAAACAAATATATAACTAGTTGTGTTGTGCAAGACATACATGTACATAATAAGACTAAGTCACACCGACAGCCCTAATGATAAGTTGTATGATAATCTAATCTTGTATTATGTAATTATATTTCTTGAGTCTGTAAAAATGCTAAGTAGAATAGACTGGAAGATTTTTCTGTGAACAACCTTCAACCAACCCTGGAAGAAGATCAAATCCTGATTATGACTCAGAGAGAAGTATAACAGCTTGGATTTGAATAATTTTGTTCTAGGAAAAATGTTCTAAGTCAGATATCGACAAGTCACATATCAAGGGATATCGATAAGTCTGTCGAGAAGTCCAAAATGACTTATCTAGAAGTCCCAAGAGATATCGATAAGTCAAAATGCATGTAGAGATCTCAAATTTCAACAAGTCAAAAAGTCTATGTAGAGAACTGAAGATATCGACAAGTCATTTCTTCACGTAGAGATCTAGAGATATCGACAAGTCAATTCTTCATGTAGAGAACTATAAATGTCGCCAAGTCAAAAGCCTATGTAGAGAACTGGGGATGTCGGCAAGCTATTCTCCATGTAGAGAACTGGAGACCTCGACAAGTCAAAAACACATGTAGAGAACTCAAGATATTGATAAGTCATTATATTTATCGATATGTGACATCTCTACAGAACAAAAGAGATCTCGACAAACTATCTTAAAATTCAGAATACATACAGGTTAAAGATTCAAGATTATCAGTTAATAAACAATTCATTCACTGAATTGGAAAGTCTACAAAAGCAGTTTGAAGAATACAAGATCAAGGGTCAAGATTTACTGGATATAGGATGGTCATAGACCTACAAAATTCTGCACAGATTTGTTAACACAAGAAATATAAATAGACAAGATAGCTTGAGAAACTGTGTTAGTACATTTTAGTGCAAGTTTTGTAAACCCGTGTTGTTGGTCTATAAAGCATGCACGAATCCTTCGTTTAGAAGTATCAAACAGATCTAGAAAATATCTTGTATACTCTCTCAAGATTTGTAGCCGAGTTCTTACTTTCAAGAACACAGATTTGTAGTAAAACAAATTTGATTAATACAATCAAGTGAGTTTTTGATAATTTGTTTGTGTGCTTACAGTTAAACAATTTATCTCTACAAGTTCAATCTGCTTTGTTCATTTATAATCCAAATAACTTTCAAATCCAATTAAAATCCAAAAAAACACATTCACGCCCCTTAATGTTATATTTCACTGCACTCAATATCTAACAAGTTGCAACAAGATTTTGATTACATTCGAGATTGGAATTTTAAAAACTCATTGTGCTTATTAACAACATTATTATGTTGATCACCTTTTACTAAACATAAGATAAACTCTGAAGAAATAAAATCAAGATGCTAACAACTTTTCTTTCCTTGATCTAACACTTATTTTTGGTTCCACCACATGAGAATCATCATTATTATCAATAATTTTATTTGGACCATGAGAAGTGCTAGAGTTAGGAGTATTAGAATCATTGCCC
Organism: Apium graveolens; assembly: GCF_009905375.1. Taxonomy (NCBI): domain Eukaryota; kingdom Viridiplantae; phylum Streptophyta; class Magnoliopsida; order Apiales; family Apiaceae; genus Apium; species Apium graveolens. The sequence continues at coordinate 262,453,092 of NC_133654.1, read as the reverse complement.
CCCTCTATTTCATGATTAAATGAAATTAATTTTCAAAAAATACCACATTTCTCAACTCCACAATTACATTTGCATTCATATCTAAAAACCTATGTGCCTTGCCAGCATACCCAACAAAAACACCTATTAAAACTCTAGGATCAAGTTTAGTTTTTTTTAGGATTGGGCATTCTATAATATGTTAAACACCCTACACTTTAAGATATGAAAGGTCCGATTTTCTTTTCTTTCTAATCATATAGGATTACACTTTTATTTTTTTGAAACAGTTCTATTATGGATATGACATGCAACCAATAATTTTTCACCCCATAAATTAAATGGTAATTTTGATTTACTAAGCATACAATTAATCATTTCTCCAAGTGTTCTATTTTTTCTTTCGGCTAGACCATTTTGTAGAGCAGTGTAAGGTGCACTAACTTGATGAATAATTTCATACTTTTCACAAAAGTATTAAATTCATGTATAAAGTATTCACCACCTATGTCGGACCTTAATACTTTAATCTTTTCACCAAATTGATTCTCAACCTCGCCTTTATAGATTTTAAACATGTCAAATGACTCATTTTTTTGTTTTAAGCAAATATATATAAATATGTATATATATATATATAAGAATCTACAACAATTATCGATAGAAGTAATAAAATACATTTTTCCTCCACGAGTAAGCATGTCGTTAAATTTACAAATATTCGAATAAATTAAATTTAAAAGTTTAGAATCCTTTTTTACACTTGGAAAAGGTTTTTCCACCATTTCAGACACTACGCATGTTCACATTTATCTAGTTCATCATTAAAATTTATTAATCCCAATTTTTTCATTAGTTTAAAAGAATTAAAATTAACATGTACTAGAAAGTCATGCCACACCATATAAGCAGAACATTCAATTTCATTATTAATAGAAAATTTATACATACTACCACATGCATAATCTTTTTCTCCAAACATGTCACTTTTTGATAAAATAACTTTGTCACTCTCAAACACAACCCCAAATCCTTTCTTATAAAGTAAATCAACAGAAAATAAATTCTTTCTCAAATGAGGAACAAACAACACATTATGAAGAGTCAACTTTTTATCACTTGTGAAATCAAGTTCCACAACTCATTGGCAGACAACGTTAATACATGCAGTATTATCCATTTGTACCTCTTTAACAAACGAGTTCCCGTCAAATAGTTTAAACATTGACCTATCTTTGCACACATGAACAGTTGCTCTAGAATCAAGTCACCAACCCGGATTCGTCAAAATTCAATTGACCTCAGATATCATGCTAACTAAATTCTCTTCCTCAAAAACATTTGCAGTATCCTTTATTATAGTTTTCTGAAAATGACAGTCTCTTGCAATATGCACAGGCTTACCATAAACCAAGCAATCTCCTTTTTTCTTAGAAGCAATACCCTTCTTTTTGAATTGTTCATTTTTCTTCTTAATTTATAAGGAAAAAAATTTCTCTTTAAAATTATTTTATTATAGAATCAAATAGAGCATGACAGAAATGAAAATGCTGAAAAAAAATACTGTAACAAAGGCCCGAAGGCAAGTAAGGTACAAAGCCTGAAGCCAAATAAGTACGAAGCCCGAAGGCGAGAATATTGACTACAAATAAAAATGAAAATTGCAAGTCAAAGAATCTAAGGCTGAGGGTCTTCATCGGAGAGCTCTTCGTCTTCAGCGGAGGAGATCGCAGGAGCTTCCACGGTCGCCCGACGTATGAGATCTTCCAGGATGTCGTCCATCAACTGCTTATAATCCCAGCCAAGTCTGTGAGCCTTTTCAGGAAATAATCAGCGCCGAACTAGAAGCAGCGCTCTTTAGTCTGATCCAACTATTTCTTCGTCTTGCAAAGCTCCTTGCGAGACTTTTTCAGCTGACCATTTCGATGGGCGATCCTCCTATTCGCCCGGGCCAGATCCCCCTCCAGTCGCTGCCTGACATTCTGTAGCACAGTAGATTGGCCGACCAGAGTGTCATTTGGCAGCTGAACTTTTTGGAGCTCCTCCTCGGCTGCAGTGGCCCTTCGCTCTAGCTCCTTCACCTCAGCCATACGACCCTGCATGTCCCGAACTTTTTTTGCAACAACAGCAGCCCCAGGAGTAGCCTGTTAGGGTGTAAACACGCGCTAATAATACACGCAAGTATACGCGTTCACAAGTAATATAGAATACTTTCTAGTTCGTTCCCACAGAGACTCATACTAATTATGTTCAATTACACTCACTCACCAATGTATGATTACTTCTCAATATTAAAACAATAACACTTAGATTGATTAACTAATTATTAACTACAATTAACTACTAGAATTAAGCACTTAATTAACACTTAAATTAACAAATATAAAATACTCATGAGATCACAACTTCATTACTACTTCCTTCAAGAGTCATTGTTATTACCCTAAGCATGCAACAGTGATGATATTAATCGAACAACACGAAACTGATAAAAGCCAACTCTCATTGTACTAATACAATTCTACCAAACATCCATAATTAAGATATAAGTTGAATAGACATCAATTATGTTGAGTCCCTATATGTCTACAGAAATTGACAACATAACGATTTAAGCACAAGTTATTCCTTTTGATTACACAGGGCGAATAAAATGGTTAGAGTTACCCACTAATCATGTATACTCATACACGAACCTATGCTAGCATGGCAAGTTCTAATCTCAAGATCCACCATCGCTTCACAAGAAATTAACACCCTATCTTATATGTTCGCGACGCACATAAGACGAATAAGCACAACCAATACTAGATATCATACAATCATCACACACTAAGGTATTAAACAACTAACTAAAGAATTCCATAGTAAATCCGTTACGACCCCATGATCACGATTAGCCCATGATAGCACTCATCGTCATCATGGGTTCATATGAAAACATGATAATAACACACAAGAATAATAACTAAAACTACTTATATTAAATCAGAGTACGTCACAAGAGTATATAGGTTCAAAGTAAAGAAAACTAGCATCCAACGTTACAACGAAATAAAGAATCACAAGAAAATATGCTTCCTCTTCGTTGCGGTGTGCTAAAACGGTCTTCTTCCATATCTCCTCGCTCTTCGATTAATACTATGATCCAACCTTTGTGAAACGTCTCTGAAATCTACTTATATAGGAGTCCCATAATACCCAGCTAACTCAGAAGTTGGAAGTTAAACAGAACCAGGAGTCTAAAATATTAATTTTGATTTTCCGTCCTTGCGCGGCCGCTCAGCATTCCTGAGCGGGCGCTCAGCTTCCTGAGCGGTCGCTCAGCTCCCTACTGAAAACTGCTCTGTTTTTCTCCCGTTTCTTCGCTGCAATCTGCTCCTATCTTCCCGCTTACAATGCTAAACACATGCCAAGACTTATTATTGATGAAATCTCTCTCAAAATGTAATTAATACCCTGAAATGCACAAACACTAGAAAAACACATCAAATACACAAAATACTTGATTTCAAGACATCAATTCAAGCCATTATAAGACGTTCGAAGTGGTATAAAATGCCACTTATCATACCCCCAAACTTAAATCGATGCTTGTCCTCAAGCGTCACAGACTCAAAAACAAAACGAAAACATGCATGAATGCAATCTATATGAAATGCAGCGATCCCCCTTACTACGACCAAACCAACCAACTTACGATATCTCAACAAATGCAATTAGGAGAATAAAGATCAATCAAACCATGCAAACTAACATACAACCGGAAACGTGGTGTGTGCAGATGCTTAACAGATATGCTTTGAAACTAGATCAATTATTATAACTCGACTATCCTCAAGGTAATCACATGATTATACAAAGAATAAAATTCTAGGCACAAAATGACTTAGAACACTTCAAGATTTCTGGAGCTTATTACGGAATCATGCTTTTTATTTATCACAACAAACCAATGCTTATTTGACCATGCAATGAGTGATGTCCCCAAAAGACTTATGCAATGGTATCCATGTAGCGAGCGTTAGGTTAGCAGATCCCAGACTATAAAAGCCTTAGGTCACTAGGCACAAAGTCCCCTAAGAACTTAATAACTCGAATACCAAAGAGCCCACTCGTGATCAATTATGCATAAACTCTTTTTTTTCTTTTTTTCTTTCTATTTTCTTTCTATTTTTTTCTATTTTTTTCTTTTCTTTTTCTTTTCTTCTATTTTTTCTCAATTTCTGAGCAAGCGCGTTTCGCTCCATCTTGCTCAACCCTAGACTACTCGCATAAAAATACGAGCCGACTACTAGCCATTTGACGCCTAGCCACAATCAGCAATAAATTCCACTTTTCACTCCATTTTTTCTTTTCATGCCTTTTATCACTAAGAACCTATTATAAATTCTAAGCATAATCAATAGATTAACCCTGAAAACCATCAAACCATAACAACAATCTAGCCTTAAGCATTCTCTAAGACTTAGTGAAATTACAAGTATTTCTAGCATGCATGTCAACCTACACGACTCACCATCACTTTAACGCTATCACTACACTCGCATCAATATCACAAATCAATTGGTAAATCAACGCAAAAGGGATCATGGTATATGCATGAGCTACATGATATGATAAATAAATCTATAAATAAAAATAAAAATCATAATAAAAAAACTATATGGCAAAAATATGCAATTATATGAGCTAAACTATCATGAATATGCAACTAAATGACACACACAAAATATTCCTTAACTACCACCCCCAAACTTAAAATCTTCACTGTCCCTAGTGAAGGTAGTAGAAAGGAACACATGGTATACCTACTCGGAGAGATCATCATCATCATCACCCTCAGAGGGTGGAGTATCAGGATGCGGATATGCAGAGTCCTCACCAAGAACTGGTCACTGGATGTCAGCTCCAAGGCCTCGAAAAACAGTCCCAAGTGCAAGGGTGAGCTCTTGAGCAAACCTGCTCTGTGTCTCATACATAGCATCCATCCTTCTCGACAGCCTCCTATACTGGGCATCAGCCATCCCAGCCCCCTCCTGGCCTCTAGAAGAACCAGCCTTATCACGCCTTGGCTTCGTCATGGTAGCACCACGTGCTGGACACCGTCCTGGAAGACGATAACCCAGCCCATGCTCCTCGGGCTCTCCACCAGTCCACTCCTGCATCGCATGCAGAGTCCCAGAGTCAATAGGAGCGGCCGGCAACTGCAACTACTCGTGAGACGACCACTGAACTCCCACTGCTCGGCAAAGCTTTGTAACGGTGGATGCATAAGGGATGTTCATGTGCTTAGCTCCCCTCAAAAACTTCAGAATTCCTTGGTAGATGAACTCACCAAGGTCCACATAGTACTCCTCATTCAAAATTCCCCATAACAACTGTGCTCTCTCAACTGTGACCTCATGTGCATGTGAAGTAGGCAGAATATTAGCGCAAATAAAAGCATTCCATGCATGGGCATACCTATTCATCGCAATCGCCGGAAAGTGGCGATACTCGTTAGTCCCAGTCTTGAAGGTCCAAACTGTTCCCGACCTATAGAGAGTAGCACAAATCAAATCCAAGTCAAAATCCTCAGCAGTCTTCTCGTTCCAATTCTCCTCCGTGAGCTTCCTCTGTCGCTGCCCAATCACACGGCGAATCGCCGCAGGGTGATAATCCACCGTCATCCCCCGAACAACAGAATACCCATTCTTTTCAGCCTTCGCGTTCGCATAGAACTCGCGAACAACGCTCATCGGAACTGCTTCAGGAGACTCACAGAAAGCAATCCATCCCTTCTCCGCAATCATAGACAAAAACTCACCATCCCTCCCCGATGGTAAGAACCCCCTCTCCTTCAAAATCGGCTTACCCAGAAGCCTAGTATACTCCTCCTCAGAAGCCCTATCAAACAACCGAGGCCTCGCAACAGTACCCCTTGAAGAATCAGCAGTAGGGACAATGCTGCTGCTATCAATAGTCCTGGATCTCTTGGGTGCCATTGAAACTGAGAAAAAGTGTTTAAGATTTGTGTTTTTAGGTTTGGGAGAGAGTTTAAGGTTTGAAAGTGTATGGGGAGTATATGGAATAGGTGTATGTATATATAAGGTAAAGATTAGGGTAAAATTTGATTAAGAGTGGGTTTGAGGGTTAAAAACATGGGATAATGGGGCAATAGGTCGTGGGTAATGGTTTTGTGTTTTGTTTTTTTTTATTTTTCAGATTTTTTTTGGATTTTTATAAAGGCAAAAAAAAAAAATCTGCCAGTCGGCCCCTGAGCGGTTGCTCAGCAAAGCTGAGCGGGCGCTCAACAGAGCTGAGCGGGCGCTCAGGGGTCTTCTGGATTTTTTTTTCTTGCCCTATTTTTTTAATTTTTTTGTGGTTTTGGATAGGTTACTAACTTCTAAGGGTTCCTGTAACAACAAATCATGGGTTGCCTCCCAAGAAGCGCTTCTTTTTCGTCATTATCTTGACGTAGCGTACCTTAATCAAGTTGACAACAAACGACACTAACCACTTCCCGGTTTGCCGTGTCCCCATAGTAATGCTTCAAACGCTGACCATTAACCTTGAATGCTTGGTCCGGATCATTCTAAAAAATTTCCATCGCTCCATGTGGAAACACAGTTTTGACAATAAAAGGTCCAGACCACCTTGATTTCAACTTTCCAGGAAAAAGTCGGAGACGAGAGTTGAATAAAAGAACTTGCTGCCCCGGCACAAATGACTTAGGATATAGCTTCCTGTCGTGCCACCTTTTCACTTTTTCCTTGTACATTTTGTTGTTCTCGTACGCTTGAAGTCGAAATTCATCCTGTTCATTTAGCTGAAGCATTCGCTTCTTTCCAGGTGCATCTAGATCCAGGTTTAACTTCTTCAACGCCCAATAGGCCTTATGCTCAAGCTCCGCAGGTAAATGACATCCCTTACCATACACAAGTTGAAACAGGGACATCCCAATTGGAGTTTTATATGCTGTTTTGTAAGCCCACACAACTTCATCGAGCTTTAAAGACCAATCCTTTCTTGACGGACAAACAACCTTCTCTAAAATGCGCTTGATCTCTCTATTAGACACTTCAGCTTGACCATTCATTTACGGATGATAGGCAGTAGCAACATGATGATTCACATTGTAGCGCTATATCATAGAAGTGAACTTACGGTTGCAGAAATACGACCCTTCATCACTTATGATTACTCGTGGCGTTCCAAACCTTGTGAAAATCTGTTTATGAAGAAAATTCAACAAAACCTTTGCCTCATTCGTTGGCAGAGCTTTGACTTCTACCCATTTTGAGACATAATCGACTGCCAGCAAGATGTACTGATTATTGCAGGACGAGACAAATGGCCCCATGAAATCGATTCCCCAAACATCAAAGACCTCGACTTCAAGCATCACATTTAACGGCATCTCATCCTTTCTCGTAAGATTTCCCACTCTTTGGCAATGATCACACCTTAAAATGAACTGATGAGCATCCTTAAATAAAGTAGGCCAGAAAAAACTTGCTTGCAGAATACGAGCTGCCATCTTCTCACCACCATAATGTCCACCATAAACTGTGGAGTGGCAGTCTCGTAATATCCCCTCCGTCTCACAGAATGGGATACATATCCTGATGATCTGGTCAGCTCCCTGTCTAAATAAATACAGTTCATCCCACATATACCACTTTACCTCATGCAGAAACTTCTTCTTTTGAGCTGTGGTCAAATTAGGAGGCATTATATTGCTGACAAGATAATTCACAATATCTGTGAACTATGACTCTTCCTCCTGAACTACGAACAACTGCTCATCCGGAAAAGATTCGTTGATCAATGCCTTATCATATGAAGTAGACCCGGGATTCTCCAATCTAGAGAGATGGTCAGCTACTTGATTCTCAGTACCTTTTCGTTCCTTGATCTCTAACTCAAATTCCTGTAGCAGGAGCACCCAACGAATGAGTCTAGGCTTCGAATTCTTCTTGGAAACCAAATAGCGAATGGCCGCATGATCAGTGAACACTGTCACCTTTGTCCCAAGCAGATAAGATCGAAATTTTTTAAAACCAAAGACTATAGCCAAGAGCTCCTTCTCAGTAGTGGTGCAGTTCATTTGAGCTCCATTTAAGGTCTTGCTGGCATATTAGACCACATGAAAGAGATTATTCTTGTGCTGCCCAAGAACTGCGCCCACCGCATAATCACTCGCATCACACATCATCTCAAAAGGCTCTGTCCAATCAGGTGCTGTAATAATTGGTGCAGATATCAAACTCTTCTTGAGAGTCTTGAATGCCGTCAAGCATTCATCATCAAATTTGAAAGGCACATCCTTCTCAAGCAAGTTGCACAACGACTTAGATATCTTCGAAAAGTCCTTGATGAAAAGCCGATAAAAACCCTCACGACCAAGAAAACTACGGATTCCTTTCACAGAAATAGGTGGTGGAAGATTTTCAATGACTCCCACCTTGGCTTTGTCCACCTCAAGACCCTTGCTAGAGACCTTATGCCCAAGAATAATGCCTTCACACACCATAAAGTGATATTTTTCCCAATTGAGCACCAAATTAGTTTCCACACACCTTTTGAGTACTGCACGAAGATTATTCAAACATTCATCATACGAATGTCCAAAGACGGAGAAGTCGTCCATGAACACCTCAATATTATTTCCAATCATATCAGAGAAAATAGCCATCATACATCTCTGAAAAGTGGCCGGTGCGCCACATAAGCCAAACGAAACTCTGCGAAAAGCAAACGTGCCAAATGGACAAGTGAAGGTAGTTTTTTCTTGGTCCTCTGGTGCAATACATATCTGATTATACCCAGAATAACCATCCAGAAGACAATAATACTCATGACCGGCCAACCTGTCAAGCATCTGATCAATAAACGGAAGAGGGAAGTGATCCTTCCTCGTGGCCTTGTTCAACTTTCTGTAGTCCATGCATACCCTCCATCCTGTGACTGTTCGAGTAGGGATGAGCTCGTTCTTCTCATTTGCTACCACAGTAATACCTCCTTTCTTAGGTACATATTGCACGGGCCTCACCCAAGAACTGTCAGAAATAGGATAAATGATTCCTGCATCCAGCCACTTCAGAATTTCTTTCTTCACCACTTCTTTCATGATAGGATTACATCTGCGCTGTTGCTCAACAGTCGGCTTACTACCCTCCTCTAGCAGAATTTTATGCATGCAATATGAAGGGCTGATCCCTTTGATGTCTGCTATAGTCCATCCGATAGCCGATTTGAATTCTCTCAAGATCTTTAAGAGCTTGTCCTCCTCACTACCTGAAAGGTCAGATACAATAATAACAGGTAAAGTAGATGCATCACCTAAAAAAGTATACCTCAAGTGTTCAGGCAATGGTTTAAGCTCCAAGGTAGGTGCTTCCTCAATAGATGGTTTGAGCTTTTCTTCAGCATTTTTGAGGTCAGAAGTACCCAGAGATTCAAATGGCATGTCTAGCTTTCGCGTCCAAGGAGAAGCATTTAGATATTGTAGTTGCTCATTGCCATCCTCATCATCACTGTCAAAATCCCCCACTAAGGCCTTCTCTAATGCATCAAACATTAGCATATGACCGAGTTCTGAAGTAACCGTAGAATCAATCAAATCCACTTTTAAGCACTCCTCATCTTCTGTAGGGAATTTCATTGCTTTGAATACATTGAATGTCACATCCTGATCCTGTACCCTCAAAGTAAGTTCACCTTTCTGCACATCTATCAAGGTACGACCTGTAGCCAAGAAAGGTCTCCCCAAGATTATGGGAATCTTCTTATCTTCCTCGAAATCCAGAATAACAAAGTCTGCAGGAAAGAAGAGCTTATCCAACTTTACTAGCACATCCTCTACTATGCCTCGTGGGTATGTAATAGAACGATCGGCTAATTGTAGAGACATGTAGGTGGGTTTTGGATCAGGTAAATTCAACTTTTTGAAGATCGACAACGACATAAGATTGATGCTTGCTCCCAAATCACAAAGGCACTTGTTGAAAGACAACTTGCCAATGGTGCAAGGAATGGTGAAGCTACCTGGATCTTTAAGCTTTGGAGGTAACTTTTGTTACAGCACAACACTGCATTCTTCCGTTAAAGCAACGGTCTCAAGATCATCCAGTTTCACCTTCCTTGAAAGAATACTCTTCATAAATTTCGCATAACTAGGCATTTGCTCCAGAGCCTCAGCGAAAGGTATGTTGATGTGAAGTTTCTTGAACACCTCCACGAACTTACTGAACTGCTTATCCAGCTTTTGTTGTTGCAATCTCTTAGGGAAAGGTGGTGGATGATAGAGCTGTTTCTCCCCTGTATTACCCTCAGGCAGAGTGTGTTCAACAGTAGTCTTCCTTGGTTCCGCCGCTTTCTCCTTTTGCTTAGCTTCTTCATCACCAACTTTAGCTTCTCATTCTTTTACTTTTTCAGCCTCAGCAACTTTTCCAGACCTTAAGGTAATAGCCTTGACTTGCTCTTTAGCTTCCTTCCTGCCTGGCACTTCAGTATCACTGGGAAGTGTGCCAGGTTGACGATTAAGCACTGCATTGGCTATTTGACCGATTTGATTTTCCAAGGTCTTGATAGAGACCGCCTGACTTTTGCACAACAGCTTAAGTTCCTCAAAATTAGCACTAGAGGGTGGAGCTGCACCTCCTTGTTGAGGATATGATTGCCTTTGAGCATAATGCTGTGGTTGCTGGAATCCAGGTGGATTGAACTGTTTACTTACGCCTTGCTGATATGGTTGCTGAATAGCATTCTGATTATTACTCCAGCTGAAATTTGGATGATTTCTGTTGTTAGGATGATAAGTAGCTGGTACAGGCTGCTGCGGTCGCTGATAATTGTTCACATACTGAACAGATTCATTAACAAGAGAACACTGATCCGTAGCATGAGAACCTGCACAAAGCTCACAGACCATAACTATCTGATTGACTCCATAGGTGGCTAGAGAATCGACCTTCATAGACAGCGCTTGGAGCTGCGCTGCAATAGCTGTAGCTGCATCAACTTCCAAAATACCTGCTACCTTCCCAGGGATCATCCTTTGAGTCGGGTTTTGATGCTCATTTATAGCCATAGTCTCAATAAGATTATAAGCCTCCGTATAGCTTTTGGCCCGCAAGGCGCCTCCAGCTGCTGCATCGAGCATGGGCCGAGATTGGGCCCCCAAACCATTATAGAAACCAGTGATCACCATCCAATCAGGCATTCCGTGATGTGAACACTTTCTCAACATCTCCTTGTAGCGCTCCCAAGCTTCGCACATAGATTCTGTAGGTTGTTGCGCAAACTGAGTAAGAGCATTCCTCATAGCCGCAGTCTTCGCCATTGGATAAAACTTCACCAGAAACTTTTGCGCAAGATCTTGCCAAGTAGTGATAGACCCAACTGGTTCAGAATATAACCAGTCCTTAGCTTTATCCCTCAGTGAGAATGGGAAAAGCCTCAGCTTGATAACCTCATCAGTCACACCATTATATTTGAAAGTACTACAGATCTCGACAAAATTCCTTATGTGCATGTTGGGGTCTTCAGTCGCAGTACCTCCAAAAGAAACATAATTCTGCATCATCTAAATAGTGCCCGGCTTGATTTCAAAGTTATTGGCCTCAATAGCCGGGTGCATGATGCTAGACTGAATGTCATCAATTTTAGGTCGAGAAAAGTTCATAAGAGCTGGATCTGCCGGAACAATACGATCACCCATGATTACTGGCTCTTTCTGCTCACTTCCTGAATCCGAATCTTCAAACTCTATCTTCTCCGGAATATCAAGAACTTTGCCTGCCTCCTCAGCCGTATCTAAAGTCCTCTTGCGAGTACGAGAACGTGTTTTCATAAACGCTCGCTAAAGTACCTGAAACACAACCGGAAACAATAAGTAACACGTCTTAATCACTGAGTCCTAATGACCACTAATGGTAAGTACATAAACTAAACAAATACGCCGAGTCCCCGGAAGCGGCGCCAAAAACTTGTTAGGGTGTAAACACGCGCTAATAATACACGCAAGTATACACGTTCGCAAGTAATATAGAATACTTTCTAGTTCGTTCCCACAGAGACTTAGACTAATTATGTTCAATTACACTCACTCACCAATGTATGATTACTTCTCAATGTTAAAATAATAACACTTAGATTGATTAACTAATTATTAACTACAATTAACTACTAGAATTAAGCAATTAATTAACACTTAAATTAACAATATTAAAACACTCATGAGATCACAACTTCATTACTACTTCCTTCAAGAGTCATTGTTATTACCCTTAGCATGCAACAGTGATGATATTAATCGAACAACACGAAACTGATAAAAGCCAACTCTCATTGTACTAATACAATTCTACCAAACATCCACAATTAAGATAGAAGTTGAATAGGCATCAATTATGTTGAGTCCCTATATGTCTACAGAAATTGACAACATAACGATTTAAACACAAGTTATTCCTTTTGATTACACAGGATGAATAAAACGGTTAGAGTTACCCACTAATCATGTATACTCATACACGAACCTATGCTAGCATGACAAGTTCTAAATCTCAAGATCCACCGTCACTTCACAAGAGATTAACACCCTATCTTATATGTTCGCGACGCACATAAGACAAATAAGCACAACCAATACTAGATATCATACAATCACCACACACTAAGGTATTAAACAACTAACTAAACAATTCCATAGTAAATCCGTTACGACCCCATGATCACGATTAGCCCATGATAACACTCATCATCATAATGGGTTCATATGAAAACATGATAATAACACACAAGAATAATAACTAAAACTACTTATATTAAACCAGAGTACGTCACAAGAGTATATAGGTTCAAAGTAAAGAAAACTGGCATCCAACGTTACAACAAAATAAAGAATCACAAGAAAATATGCTACCTCTTCGTTGCGGTGTGCTAAAACGGTCTTCTTCCTTATCTCCTCGCTCTTCGATTAATACTACGATCCAACCTTTGTGAAACGTCTATGAAATCTACTTATATAGGAGTTCCATAATACCCAGCTAACTCAGAAGTTGGAAGTTAAACAGAACCAGGAGTCTAAAATATTAATTCTGATTTTCCGTTCCTGCGCGGCCGCTCAGCATTCCTGAACGGGCGCTCAGCTTCCTGAGCGGTCGCTCAGCAGAGCCGAGCGGGCGCTCAACTCCCTACTGGAAACTGTTATGTTTTTCTCCCTACAAGGACCGATCGGCCGAGAGCTAAAGCCCGTGGCAAAGGTCCGAAGCCACCTCCTTCGTAGCCACCATAGCCGGGTAGACCGTGTGGTCGGACGTCAGAACAGCCCATTCGGGAGCATAGGTATGAACGATCCCATCTTGGCCATGGAGCCTCTTACTCGGAGCCCCCTCACCAACGAACTTCAGGTCATCTCCCTGGTTATCCTCCGGAGCTGACGAGGCTTGCTGAAGGGGGATTGCCCTCTCGGCTTCGGCCTCCTGCTCTGTAGCCGAAGGGTCTGGAATGACCTTCTTTTCGGCCTCCTTGGCCTTCTCTGTTTCTTCTGCAACTCTCTTCTCAGCTGTCTTAGCCTTCTTTCGCTCGATCAAAGCTTCCTTAGAAGACACTAAAAAAGAAACACAGAAGAAGGATTAGTAAAAGATAAATCTACAAAATACACAACGCATAAAGGCGGAATGAGATAAAAAACAGTTATGCAAATAGAAAAAAAAAGACAAAGGAAAAAGGTAGTTACCCCCACCCCACAAACTGAGAATCCAGTCCTTGTCCTGAAACTCATCGGGACCAAGCTTGTCAACCTTCACGTCCACTAAGGTCGAATATAAATCCTTCTCTTCGTCGCTCAGGTTCGGCATTAAGAGCGCTGAAAAATTGACCTCACACCACACCCGACGATCAATGTTGTAAAAACCCGTGCTCTTAGGGTTCCTCCGAAAGTCGTAATGGAACCAAAAGAGCCGGGTAAGTGGTTATATACCGGCCTGAAGGCATCGGTTATGAAAGCAATTAATGTGGATGAACCCCTTTATGTCCATCTGTCCCAAGGCGATACCCATCTAGCTGAAAAGCCGCCTAAGAATCTTCAACAGAGGAACCCTGAAGCCGCATTTGAACGCTGCTTCAGAAACTCCAACGGCGCAGTCTCTGTGACCCTTCGGCATGCCCGGAGTATCGTAGATCCACTCATCCCCCTTTGCGGCGTACAACCAGAAGTAGCCTCGGGGAATGGAGTAGTCAAAGTACATATGTCCTACCCTCTCCTTCGACAACTCTGAGCGGTTATTGGCCGTAGGGTACACCGCCATTGAACCGAAGAGGTCTCTTCCTGTTCGCTCGGGTCGAGAGGTAGAAGTCCCCGCGAGGGTGTTCGCTCGGTCCATGTCCCTGTATTCGAAAATAAAGAGACAAATTAGTCCATGTACTCGGATTAACAACAAAGAAAAATAAAAAGACAAGGGACCGAGTACATGTCCTGAGACCGACTCTTAAAGAAAAGCGCCAAGAGTCGGCTCTTGAAGAATGTTCTACAGAAAAGGTTTCCTAAAGGAAGTTTCTACTCGCAGAACACCTCGCATGCCATCTTTAAACTCAACAGGCAAAGAAAAGAAAAAACCAAACACCTTGGGTCGGCTTCCGAAGGTTGTTCTACAGCCAAAACCCCCTCGAAGGGAGTTCTTGCCCAAGAACACATCACATGCCATCTTTAAACCCAATTGGTTCCCCAAAAGGAGAAAAAAACAACCCATAAAAACTATCTATTACCTACCCTAGAAAACAACCTGTACATGAACAACAGAAACAAAAAGAAGAAAAATATGCTTGCAAAATATTTCGAGCAAGCGTAAAATGAGCATGAAAAATATTTACTGATTTGAAGACACTACTCTAATGGAATGAGATGATTTAGGAAGACGGAGTTGACGTTGCCCGTGTTTGAAAATCTGGAGAGTGTTTTGGTTGTTGGGTGAGAGTAAAAATAAAAAGAAGTGGCAGTGAAATATATATATAAGCGCCCAAAACCCCAAACGTTTGGGTGCCAAAAAACGTCATTGGGATACTTTAAAATTGACGGACCAGATGGAAACGGTTGGAATTCGACGGCTAAGATGGTGCCATGAAACGACGTGATGGACAGTTGTCCCCATTAATGCACCTACAATGATGCCACGTGGACGGACGAACCAAAGCAAAGCCGAAGGATCGTCCTAGGGTTTCTTCACCCCAAGATGGGCGAAGATTGACGCCCATCGACCGACCGAAGTCACGGCCGAGGGACAGGGACATGTTAGCTATGGGCCCAGTAAGGCCCAATGAGCGAAGGCCCATAGGATGATTAAAGTACTGGGCCAAAGGCCCACTACGACCAAGTCGTTCTTATCAAGAATCAAAACATCCTCTCAAATCACGCCTCCAATGTTCATCCGTATTTTACCCATAACGGACGAACATTTAATGCAAGTTTGGGTATAAATAACCCAGGGAAAGTAAGAAATAGACAATTCTACTCATACTTTCAAAACTCTCTCTACTTTCTTATATTCCTAAACCCACCTTACATCCAGA
Source organism: Apium graveolens (assembly GCF_009905375.1). NCBI lineage: Eukaryota > Viridiplantae > Streptophyta > Magnoliopsida > Apiales > Apiaceae > Apium > Apium graveolens. The sequence goes on along the minus strand of NC_133654.1, from coordinate 262,437,555 downwards.
TTACTGATACTCACACCGGAGGTGAATCGGGGGGACAATTCTTCGCATTCTCTTTCTTTTCAGGTCACGTCCGAAGGACGTTCTTGGCAGACCAAAGACTGTTCTTGCATACCGAAGGAATATGGGCGTAACACTTAGTATTATTGAATTCACAACCATAATCGCATTGAAAAGTTTTTATATTCTTTTGAAATTGAGTCTTGACATAATTTTGAAAGTTAAGGAAAACTAAAAAGACTTGAGACTTGTATATTAGAGGATATACCCATATAAAATGGGTGGAATCACCAAGGAGAACCAAGTAATATTTATTACCCGATTTTCTCAAAAGTGGAGATATTCATAAATCACCATGAATAATATCAAATGCAGAATATGTTACACTTGAAGTAAGATTAAAAGAAAGTCTAACATGTTTTATAAGTTGAAAATATGAACAAGAATGGGTATCAATCCCCTTATTACAAGAAATCAAATTTTTATTTTTTAGATAACTAAAAATATGAGCTCCGAGATGCCCAAGATGATTATGCCAGGTTGAAGGAGATATTGTTGCTAAAGAGACTGACTGGTTGAGACGAATAAAGTAGATGAGAAAGGATAGACATCCCCCGTACTGTTACATCTCGTAAGTATTGTCTCCATATGGAGATCCTTCACAGACAAACCAAAAAGGTCAAACTCAATGGATACAGAATTATCAGTCACAAATTTTCTAACGGAAATCAATTTTTTTTCTAGCATTTGGGACAAATAAGACATATTTAAGGGTAAATGGAGGGTGAGGTGGTGGGACATTTGGTGGTGCCATAACCTTTTATTGGAATACGATTGTCATCACCGACTAATATATATTGAGGATTGCTCAAATTGAAAATACGAATAAGATTACTTGAGTTTTTAGTAATATGAGACAAAGTGCATGTTCCATGTCCCAGTTATCATCAGGTTGTTGGAGTGACATGGTACTAAATGTATTTTCGAGATTTGTTGGGGACATTGGAGGACCATACCCATAATTTTGTGCTATGTAGGCTTGTTGTTGCTGATTGCCTAGTCCAGGTCCTAAGAGTCCATTGCTCTGACGCTGATGAGGTGCATTATTTACCGACGAGTAAGGACATGGTGGTGGTGGAGTGACTGACGGGTAGGGACAAGGTGGAGGCATGGGCCACTAAGGATGACTTGGCCATGTTGTCTGAGACCAGTTCTGTTTTTGCTGTTGTGGAAAAGTTCTTTTGTCGTCCCCCTCTTTCATGAACTCGCCCTTCACGGGAATTATTACCGCCTTTGGTGCGACCGCCTCGATTTCGTTATTGATGCCATGTCCTAACTGTTGTGGTAGGTGTTGTTGTGGTAATGGAGGCACTAAATTATTTACAATGGTATTTTGAGTCATGAAGGTAGATTGAGTGATCTCATCTTGTTTTGAGCGTCTTGTTTCTTCGATGGTAAGCAAGGATCTTGCCTTGTAGAAGCTAGGAAGCGGATCAGATTGATGAATCATGGTAGCCATTGTCTCATATTCACCCTTTATCAATCCAGTTTTCATCTGAAAAACCATCTTTTGGTCGGAGACAGTGGTTCCAACATTTGCTAATTAATCTACATAAAGTTTTAATTTTTAATAATAAGCAAAGACATTAGGAAAATTTTTAAGTCTTCTGGTATTAAATTGATTTTCTAAATAAACAGCCCTGGTATGCTTATTGTCTTGAAAGATATCCTCTAAACGAGTTAGATCTTTTAAGCAAATGACCCTGGTTTCAGAATTGTTTATAAAAGTTCATCAGAAATTGTACCATATATATCCATTGTTTGACAACATCATTCAATCTTTTCCATAACAATGTCTACATCAGCGGGACGAGGTGTGTTTGTATCGATGTGATCTAGAACATTGTAAGCACATGCTATTACCTGAAAAAACTCGACCCAAGAGAAATATTTTCCTTTTTCGAGATCTAAGGTTAAAGGAATCAAGCTTCGAATGTTCGTTACAGCCAAGGCTTGATGGAAAGTGGAAGAAGGCATATGACAAGTTTACTGGCCATTCTTGGCAAAGGTTCTGTCATTACTAGGGTCAACTATGGTTCCTGAGAGGAGAAATAAAAAAGGCATATATAAAGGAAAAAAAATTAAAGAGAGAAATTTTATGATGCTAGTTTTCTTCCGGATGTGATACCATGTTGAAATGTGTGAATTTCCCCCCACTGGGATTTTCTCATTGATCAGCAATATATAGTGGATACAAAGTCTTACGTGATGTACGTAATCTAGATTTGTCATATGAACATAATTCTATACAATATCTACTTTACATATTTATATGATATTTGCATATTATCTATCAGAGGCATAAAAGTTTTCACAAGTATCTTTTATTTTTATCAATTTTAATTGATTTTATAAATAAAACTCAAACACATCCGTCATCAAAACAGATCAGAGATAAATCACATTATAAATTAAAACAAATGCACACACTCATTGTAACATCCCGATTTTTTTATAATTATTTTTAGTTGAATTATTTGATTTAATTATTTATTAATGTCAGTGTGCTGTAGTTAAAATAGCTTTTATAAGTTTATTTTTATTCTTATATTCTGGATATTGTTTTAAGAGTATTAGTTTAAAAAAATAGTAAGGCTATTATAAAAAAGAGTGAGGGTTTTAATAAAAAAAAAAGAAAGGAGGAAGAAAGAGTTAGGGTTTGAAAAAATAACAACAAGGAGAACAAAAAGAGATTACTTACGTTTTATGACAAGAGGAGAAGAGAGAAAGAGATGGAGAGAAGAGGAGAGAGTATAATAAATAGAAAATGAGGAAAAGAGAAGGCAAGACAAGGAGAAATAGATGAACAACAAAGTCAAATCGGAGATTATGGATTTGGAGTTTAAGGGATTAGGATTCTGTGATTGGAGTTCTAAATTTATTGATTTTCATTCTCGGTTACTAAGATCTCGAGGTACGGACATCTTTTTGTACTCTTTATTTTCAAATTCAAATTCGTGTATACGAACATCTTTTTTGTACTCTTTCTTTTCGTATTCGAATTCGTGTGTACGGATATTTTCGTTTTACTATCATTCTTGTTATACTTCATCGAATTCGTGTGCCTCGATTCTAGTAATCTGAATTTTTATAAATTTCGTATTTAATTCTCTGTTTATTGGATTGTTGTGATTCTATACTCGCTGGAAAGCTAATTTGATTATCTTCGTTTTTCGTTCTTTGCATTTTCTGAAATTCTACTTGTAAATATGTCAAAATCTGTTGTTTGTGTAATCTATTGTTGAAATTTCTGTTTGTGCGGCCTAACTTCGTAAATTCATTATAAATTGAGTATTTGTTCAAATATTATGAGCAATACCATTCTGGAAAGCTCTTTTCGATATCTGCAATTTGTGTTTACATTCTGCTGCTAAATTCTATGATTTTAATGTCTTAAATATCAAAATATAATTATAATCAGGGGCTGATTCTATTCTGCAGTCCGCATTTATTTGTTTTCTGAATTAGTTACTTGTTCATTTTTGATGATCCTTACTATTCTGGAAAGGTCTCGGAATTTCCTATGACTTTCGTGTTTTGTACTTTTTCAGTTGACTTCATCTTTATGCAGTAATTTGACATTCTTTGAAACTGATCAGATTTGAGCTTATCAATAATTAGTGGTTTGTTATGTTATTTTATTTCGTGATATTGGCTTATAGTGTTTTGAGGTTATTTGATAAATTTATATATAATTTTGGAGATGTAAGATATTTGAGTGTGTGATCTTTGAGTATTTATTTTGAGTTATTTATGTTATTTGTATGACTTGGGAGTTTGTAAGACATCCGTCGCGAGTGTATAATCTCGTGCTTGGCACATCCTATGCGGTGTACTTAAATTGTATGGGCGTGTCGCCGAAGTTGTGGGACACGTATAGCCATGGCTAGTATGTGTATAATTTGGCCTTTTGGGTAGCACGTGCTTAATTTCGTGCAAGCCCCTGTAAGATATTGGGTAGCATTTGCATTGTGTTGTGCAAGGCCCTTTAAGTTTTGATGACTACATATTTCTGGATTACCGAAAATGTAGGACATCCTGTAAGTGTAAGATTATCTCCCATGTTCGTATGTAAGCTATTTTATGTATTATTTTGTAAATGTGAGAATATGTGTAAGAATATATGTAAGGGTATGATTTTATTTTATCATTATTATTTCAATTATATTATTTGTGATTATTATGTATAATTGATAAGGACATGTGTAAGAGTATGATAAGTTTTGGGTGGTAAGCATTTACTTTTGTTTTGTGAGTTGAGTATTCATTTTTTTATATTGTCTCATTCACTATTATTATTGTGCTTCATTCAGATATTCAGTTTTGTTATTAGCCTCATCTTTGTTCAGTTATGCTTTATTTTATATCCGTATATGAGCCTTTCGCTCACTGCCGATCCCTTGTTTTTCTTGTTTTCCTCCGGAAGGTATTCTCTCTTTTAGGTGGGTTGTTTAAGGGAAAGAGTGCGAGTTCCGAGACTTTGAGGAGTTTTATATTTTCTTAGATTTTCTTTAGAGTTTGTTGGTTTGGTTGTAATTTAGTTGTATTTTATTTCAAGAATTGAAAGTTTTATCGGATTTTAATGGAGTTTGGATTTAAATAAATATTATCTTGAGAAATTTGTTAGGAATGTATGTGCATTAGTTTGATGATATGTTTAACAAAATACTTAAGTAGAAATTTAGTGTCTGTAGCCTCAACGGATAAGACCACTTTGGCTATCCGTTGATGGTGTAGCTTTACTTAGAAATAAGTTTAGTGTTGTAGCATATTTCAGTCTCAATTTTTAAAAAATGTAATTCTTGGAAGTTGAGAGGAACTATGAGTCATGTTGACTACTAGATGATATGCAGATAGGAAGGCCAATTGTAAATACTTCATGCCTTGTAATTTTGTATAAGTAAAGTGGTATCAACGGATGACTTAAAGACCTTCAACGGATAAGAAGCTAAGCTTCAACGGATGTCTCTAAAGCTTCAACGGATAAAGTCATCAACGGATAACATCCTTCAACGGATGAGTGCATCAACGGATGAAAGTCTCAACGGATGTTCTGATGATTAGCCGTTGATAAGAGGTAGTTGTACCTACAGACAGAGGCACATGGGTTGATAGAGACAACTGAGATGTGGTAGCCGAATTTCAGGAACAACAGAAAAAGCAGCCGTTCTTCTTCAGTACAAAGATGCAATAGTCAACAAAGTACTGGAGTGAACAGGAAAAGAAGCAAGTGAAGAACTTATTTTATTACTGTATTTTTATATTGTTTTTCACTTGTACACTTGGTAATATATAAACCAAGTAGAAGCTAGTAATTAGAAGAGAGATTTTCCAGAGCTGTTTAGAAAAACATTGAGAGAAAATTCATCTAGTTTGTACTAGGATGCAGCTGTGATCAACATTGTTTAATCACAGATTTTCTAATATACCATCTCTGGTGGAACAACAAATCCACCAGAAAAGTTTTTAAGGTCTGTTGTGTTCTTTACATTTGTGCTTGAATATATATCTGTCTGTATTAGCATAAAGCAATTCACACACTTGTTCTTCTTGAACACACAACTTTATAAACTGCTCAAAACTTGAAAAAGTTTTGAGATTTACATTCAACCCCCCCCTCTGTAAATCTCATTGTTAGTCCACTAGGAATAACAATTGGTATCAGAGCAGGCTCTTGACACACAAAGAGTTTAAAGATCTTGGAATCTAACAAAGATGAGTAAGAAGGATATTGGAGTAAAGATCCCAGTTCTTGACAAAGACAGTTATCACCATTGGAAGGTGAAAATGCACCTTCATCTACTCTCCCAAGATGAAGGTTATGTAAACTGCATTGAGAATGGTCCTCACATTCCCCACAAAGTAGCAACAATTGCTACAGCCACAGTTGCTGTTGGTCAATCCATTCCAAAACCTAGAGCAGAATGGACAATGGAAGACACAGAAGAAGTCCACAAGGATAAGAAGGCTATGAACATTTTGTTTAATGGTCTTAACATGGATATGTTTGATAATGTGATAAATTGCACAACTGCCAAAGAGGTTTGGGACACAGTTCAACTACTGTGTGAAGGTACAGAACAAGTGAAAGAAAACAAAATGCAGCTTCTCATTCAACAGTATGAATACTTTCATTTTGAAGAAAATGAATCTTTAAATGAAACATTCAATAGGTTCCAAAAGCTGTTGAATGGACTGAAGCTGTATGGAAGAGTGTACCAGGTGAAGGATTCAAATCTTAAATTTTTAAGATCCTTGCCAAAGGAATGGAAACCCATGACTGTCTCCTTAAGAAACTCTCAAGATTATAAGGACTTCACTCTTGAAAGATTGTATGGAATCTTGAAGACTTATGAACTAGAGCTGGAACAGGATGAGGTATTGGAGAAGGGGAGAAAGAAAGGAAGTTCAGTTGCATTGGTAGCTGAAGATGAGAGGAAATGCAGACAAGAAACTGCGAGATCTACATCAAACTCCAAAGATGGTATAAGAAGTCAGGAATCAAGCAAGGGGAAAGAGCAAGCTGCTGAAAATGAAGACAACTCCAGCCAAGATGACTCAGATGGAATTGATGAGCATCTTGCATTTCTGTCCAGAAGATTTGCAAAGATGAAATTCAAGAAAAAACACTAGAGCCACTAAACCTCACAAAAACACTGTGGACAAATCCAAGTTCAAGTGTTTCAATTGTGGTATAAGTGGACACTTTGCAGGTGAGTGCAGAAAGCCAACTTCTGAAAAGAAGAAATTTGAACAAGTAGATTACAAAAAGAAATATTTTGATCTGCTCAAGCAAAAGGAGAGGGCTTTCATTACTCAAGAAAAGGACTGGGCAGCTAATGGAGATGAAGAGGATGAAGATGTGGAGTATGTCAATCTTGCTCTCATGGCTGATTCTGAAGAAAATGAAGTTAGTTCATCAAGCAATCAGGTAATCACTACTGACTTAACACAGCTTACTAAAGAAGAGTGCAATGATGCCTTTAATGACATGTCTACTGAATTGTATCATTTGCGTGTATCTTTTAAT